>NC_056725.1:961491885-961618623 GCF_019279795.1 Protopterus annectens
TTGTTCCCCAAAAGAATTATGATGCCTCCATTCTAACATGGCAATATTTGTTTATTTAAATTTACAATTTCCAACTGTGGCAACTAGTGCATTGTACAAATGTAGTCATCACATCGCTATAACAAAAACAGGTGTCCCAGGAAATTAAATGATCAGATGTTTCACTTAAAAAACTACAGCCCTAGTTGAACATTTCTTTTCTGGCCTATGTACACTTCCATGGAAAAACATATAACTGCACAGCAACTAATTAACTGAACAACCTAGGAGTTCCAACTGTTAATGATAGTAGGGTCAGTCACCCTCTGACTGTATCCATAGATTATGACCACTTTGACTGTGTACACCTCACGTCCGACTGTGATAAAAAAAAATGGCCACAGTGATATATTCCAACTTGTTTCACACAAATGCAAACCCAGATAAGAAAATGTTTAACAGTGAATGACAGCAAATATCACTCACTTTCATCTAAGAACTGCTTCATACTCACCAATTATAACCATATTACAGACTGTGCACACTCCAGGTGTTTGACCATGAATATAAAAACTATACACGTAATGGCCATTTTAAATGTTCTCTAAATTCACATAAAACTGCCCCAACACATCACATATGCAGTTGTGATAAAAAAATAAACATTCAAATCAAATTCACAGTGATATACAAGCAATTGTTAGTGTAACTGTTTTTAACATGACTTTGAGTTTGTCTACTGCCAAATGTGCAAATTAAAATCCACTTGCACTTACTTCTTCACAGAATAGCTCTTGCAAAAGATTCTTCCAAATAAATGTACTACTAGCTCCACTGGCATCTGCGCTATCCTTTCACTCTACTGCCTACTTTGATCTTGGATACTTTTTACTGTTACTCCTGCCTTTGGCCTGTTGTTCTGCCCTGGAAATATTCCATCTGGAGTTCTGCACTACGCACTCCCATCATCACCACATATTGGTTTGACTTCCCAGGCAATTTAGTAAAGTCACATTAGAAGCTCTGTATTTTTCTCACCTCCAGCTTGCATTATGTTACTCCTGTTAAACAGGTAATCCTAACAATCACAACTACCTCTTAAGTTGTTGCACAGGAGTACTGCCTGGTTACTGATTTATTCTGAAGTAATAGTACTCAAGAAAGAGACACTGAATTAAACATATGACAACAGGATGAAGTTCATTAATACCCCATAGTTTTAATTCTGTGTTTTAAACTCACGGACTAGGTCATTCATCTCCTGTCACTAATGACATATGCACCATACCTCAATCACTACATTACTCCTCATAATTCCACATTTCCTTCAACATTCCCCCTCAGCTTCATGTATACTTACTTCTCCACTCTGTTCTTTTCTGTTCCATCTTAAATTCTTGCCAGTATTATACCTCATTCAAAACTCATCACATTGAGTTAGTTCTCTCTTTTATTAGCACCAAAGTTTGCTCCTCTCCAATTTTCTGCTCTACACTACAATCTAAAAGTCTCTTCAGCCACGTATTCATAGTGATGCATTATTTAACTACAAAGAACAATGATACTCAATGGGCACCAACAATATAAAAGTAAGTCTACAAACAACACATGCATTGCATCTACCAGTTCTTGGATTTATGAACGTCAGACTAAAAGAAATGCCTCTCTGCTTCTGGCGGGTTTTCATTTTTTTAATGGCTGAAAGCAATATCCAATGATCCACAGAGGGCAGAGTTCCATTCTGCTGTAGTCTGTAGACTACGACCCACCTATCTTACCAATACTTTCTTTTTTTAAAATCATGTTTCTTGCATGTTTGCCATGTCAGTACTTCCTCCCCCAGTTTTACTCTTTCACCCTGCTTTTGTCAAACTTGTTTTACTTGAAAAATGGCAGGCCTTCCATATTGATATGAATTTGTGGCTCGCTTAATTTCTTTTCAGCCCCACCCATCATTTTCACTTCTCTGCCCCAATTTATCTAAGTGACAAATGCTGCATCGTAGTACAGGAAGACTTGACATTTTTTCAAATAGTGCAAATTTGACAAAAGCGGGAGGAAGATGGCCTGAAACTGTGGTGGATGTTATTGCATTATATGCTTATGTTTAAAATTTTTAGGTCAAATGAACTCTGAATGTGGAGTAGGGCTAACTTTGGTCAATAAAATAAATTTGCATCTTAGAAAATGGTACAGTTAAAAATGCTGAAATAAAATCTACCTACCAGTCTGGTGAAGGATTCAAATGTGGTTGCCTGACTTGCTTTGACCATACTATTGACAGTATGCATGTGCGCACTGATCTATGTACAAATGACGGCTAAAAAAATTTACTTTTACCAGGGGACCGCATTTCACAGCCTAGGCATCTACTCTAGTGTAACGCCACCCTTGTCAGTATATTAAGACTTGTAACATTGCTTGTTCATCTACTCCACAAAAAATAAAAGATTAGTTAGCACCTTCATCGACTGATAGCATTAATCCAAGTGTGTATTTTCTAACCCAACCACTGCCATGCAAATTGGCTAGCCTTGTTCTGAATTAACAGACTCTAGAGCATTTTCCACCCAGTTTCTTGTCATTATGTTTTTTGTAACAGACATTTTACCAGACTGTGTTACTCACTAGATTTTGTAAATAAAAAAAAAGAGATTCAGAACTATATACGACAAAACACTGAAGATTAGGCAAGTCTCACAAATAAAGAGGATTAAAAACATTGGGAGTGATTTTAGTACATTTCTGTAACCTAATTCTCTTAAGCTCATTTATTCTTTCGCTATAATACCTTTTCAGTCTAACTGGGTCAAGTAGCTTATCAAACAATACAAAAGCTGTTTTATACTCCATGGTTGGTCTCAGCAGAGAGATCTATAAGGGGATTAGGATCTGTGTCAGACTACCCGCAATGCCTTCTAAGACCAACTGTACAATCCCGAATGGTTTTGCTCATGTCAGTGTGGATATCATATAACAGTCAAAGATGAGATACTTGAGAACTGTGCCCAAAGTTTTATTTGCCATTTACTATGTTCTTTTTCTGTGATTTTTCTACAAACTTTAATATGCATGTTTCTCAAGCTTGTTTATATGCCTGCGTATCGGAGAGCATTAAAGAAAAACAATCAGCACAGCACACATTTCACCTTTCTTTCTTTAAGGATTCTTTTTCCCTCAGTTGACTGCTGAGCAGAAGCTTATTCCTTTCTGAGTGAGTCAGTCACTGGATGCCTTTATACAGGCAACCATTATGACTTTATTAGCCCTAGCCCCCACCTGCAGCAGTCATTAGTGACTGATGCAAATATCTTTTTCTGCAGTCACAGATTCTGGCTAAAGGGTGAACACACATTGTTTGCTGTATGCATGTCCATGGTCATCCCTGTGCCTCCTGTGGAACACAACAAAATTGTTTGCAACTCTCACCCTGAGACAGCCAGTGTTTGCCACTCACTCCTACCATCTCAGACCAGCTCCACTAGTACCCACATCACCATCTGGTCCTAAGTCACCTGTGTCATAAAGGGATAAAGCCCCAACTATAACACACACCTAGCATAATGCCCGCATTTCTAAGTATAGCGTACACATTCTTCCAACAGATATAAAGTTGTACTTTTAGTTACCTGGCCATATATATTCCAACAAAAATGTAACACACTCTAGTCTCTACACATATAACCACTTTCACCTGTGGCTTGGAAGGCTAAAGAATTAAGGCAGATATCAATAAATGCAAACAAAAAACTGTGTACAGCCAAAAGTAAGGACAAGTAAAAACAGTCAAGAGCACACACACAAAAAAACACTGAAAATGGCATACACATAGCTCGTGGAAATAAAATTCGTAAAGATTATCACTTAAAATACAACTCAGTAATCAGGGATGGTTAAGGTGTCTCAATGCTGTGTATCTGCATTAATCTTTTGTTAATATCCAAACACCCTCAAATACAGAAAAAAAGCAGAGAAGTCTGCTTGCATTTCCAAACATTACAGCAGCTGAATTGCGTATAAATCTGTTGTTAGAAAGTAAACTGCATAGTTTGCCATGCTGCAAAAGGAAGAAGAAAAAAGATCTGCTTGAAGAGAACAGAGTCAATGGAACTGTTTTTGTATTAATCGTTACTTTCCTAAGTGCCGATTTTTCCTCCATCTTTCTCCTCAGTTAAGGTAAGATTATAATGATGCTGTGTGTAGACCACCCTGAGGTAAACCAAAAGCTTTATACACCAGCAAATAGTAACAACTGGAGAGATGAATTTTGCATGATACCGCCTTGCAGCACTGGCAGATCAACCACAGTCATTCAGGTCCATAAGCCATTGACAGAATACAGGCTTGAACAGAATGCACCATTTTTATGTACAGAAATAAAGTACAGTTGTGTACACCTACCATAAATGTAGATGTTCGAGTGTCTTCACTGTTGCAGTCATGACTGTAGGGTTCTCCCCTGCCGGCAGGCAGCCCTCGGTCGGCCAGAATCCCAAAGTCTGGGTCTGGCATCGGTTGTTCAACTCTGCTCCCTGACGTCAGAGCACCAGGAGTATAAAGCTGACAACCGACGCCATCTTCTCCAGTTTTTCTTGCCCCAGATGTCAGGAGTCCCAAAATGAAAATGGTCCCAAAACATTTGCAAATACACCTCAGAAGAATGGTGAAAAAAGGAACCACACAAAAGTAAAAATAAGAGGGGACAGGAGGGAGGGAAACCCAGACTGCAACAGTGAAGACACTCGAACATCTACATTTATGGTAGGTGTACACAACTGTACTATGTTCATCGTGTTTCACTGTTGCAGTCATGACTGTAGGGTAGAATCCCAAAGCTGAAAGAAAGGGAGGTGGTCATAAAGAAGAAGGGGCAGCTAAAAGGCCCTGCAAGACTGCAGAGGCAAAGCCTGCCCTAGACTTAGAGTAGAGAGGCAAATTGTAGTGCTTAGAGAAAGTATGCACTGAACTCCAAGTTGCAGCTTCCAATATGTCCTTGGTAGGAACTCCCCTGAGGAAGGCTGCAGAAGTGGCAACAGCTCTGGTGGAATGAGTCCGTATGGTCCCTGGGATTTGCTTTCCATGGTGTGAATAACAAAATCTGATTCCATGAGCAATCCATTTAGAAATGGTTTGTTCAGAAATGGCTTTACCTTGGGAACTTGAAGCATAAGAAACAAACAATTGTTCAGATTTTCTGATGTCCTTGGTTCTGTTCAGGTAAAAACATAGCTGTCGATGTACACCCAAGGAATGTAAGATCCTTCCCCCTTTATTTTGAGGAGTGGGGAAAAAGGTTAGCAAGTGGATAGTTTGATTTAAAGCCACTTTGGAAACCACCTTAGGCATAAAGGTCGGATTAGTCCTCAAAGATACCCTGTCTTGATGAAAAATAATATAAGGTTCCACCGCCATAAGAGCTTGTAACTCTGAAACTCTCCTGGCAGAGGTTAGTGCCAACAGGATAGCTGTCTTCCAAGATAAAAACTTGATGTCAGCAGTAGCGGCAGGCTCAAAAGGAGGCAAGGTTAGTTTTTCCAAAACATAATTGAGATCCAAAGCAGGAATAGGAGGAGATCTAGGAGGTCTTAAGTTATTAGCTCCTCTGAGGAACTGTCTCATGAGCTGGTGGGAAAAGATGGGAGGGTCTGTATTATAATGAGCAGAAATAGCTGAAGCATGGATCTTAATGGAAGAGAAAGAGAGACCCTTATGTAAGAGATCCGTCAAGTAAAGTAGAATTAAAGTAATGTTAGGAAGAAGAGGATCAGAATCCTGAGCCTGCATCCAGGAACAAAATCTTTTCCATTTTCCCGCATAAGATTTCCTAGTGCTAGGACGTCTAGCTTCCAAAATGACATCCATAACCTGCTTGGGTAGGAAGGAAGAAATCAAAGGCCCTGGATTAACCAGGCCGCCAGGCTGAGAGTTCTGACATGAGAGTGTAGAACCTGACCCTGATGTTGGGACAGAAGGTTCGAGACTGAGGTAAAATCCAAGGGCCTCCAGGCATAGGTTTATTAGAGTTGGATACCAAAACTGCCGAGGCCAATTCGGAGCCAACAAGATTATCATCTTGGGTTTGTCCTGTTTTATCTTCAATAAAACTCGTGGAAGAAGAGGTAGAGGCAGAAAGGCATATCCCGAGAGGTTCCTCCAACTGAATGACAGGGCATCCACTTTCCAAGCCTCTCTGTGGAATGTCCTGGTGCAAAAAATCTGCAGCTGATGATTTAGATGGGATGCAAAGAGATCTATGTGAGGACATCCCCATACTGCTGTTATCATCCTGAATATTTTGGTGTCCAGCATCCATTCGTGTGGATCCAAAAGGTTTCTGCTCAAACTGTCTGCCAGTAAGTTTTGTTTTCCTGGTAGAAACTGAGCTTGAAGATCCAGATTGCAAATTAAAGCTGTGTTCCATAAATCAATGGCTAGTCTGCAAAGGGGGTAGGAATGAGATCCCCCTTGCTTATGTACCACATAACTGTGGTGTTGTCTGTCCGTATTAGTAGTGGTCCTGGCTGTATGAGATTCCTGAAGGCCAATAGAGCTTTCTGAACGGCTAACATCTCCTTTAAGTTGATATGCAGGTGCTTCTGATCCTTTGTCCAAAGGCCCTGCAGACAATTGCCCTGAAAATGGGCTCCCCAAGCATAATCCGAGGCGTCCATGGTTAGAATCTGAGAGGCAGGAGGTAGACGGAAGGGCATCCCTTTGTTTAGAGCACATGCCCTGGACGACCAAAGAAATTCCTTTTGAAGGCAAGGAAGGACAGGAATCAGTATGTCCAAACTGTGGTAATGCTGAGACCATACACTTTTTATGTACCACTGTATTTTCCTCATGTGTAGTCTTGCATATGGTACGAGAAGGATGCAGGAGGCCATGTACCCAAAGCCTGCAGGAATTTCCTTGCAGATAGATGGGTTAGAGTTGCCAAAGCTTTGAAAGTTGATGCAAGCTGTAATTGTTTTTCGGATGTCAGAAAAGCCATCTGGGTTGCAGTGTTTAGAAGAGCACCCAGAAAAGTTATCTCTTGTGATGGTGTCAAATTTGACTTTTTTATGTTTACAGAGAATCCCAGGAATTTGAGGAGGCTTTGTACAAAATGTAGATGCTGGAGTAAGACATCCTTGCTGTCTGCATGAATTAGACAATCGTCCAGATAAGGGTATATATGAATTCCCTTGAGTCTGCAGTAAGCTACTACTGGAGCCAGGCATTTGGTGAAGACCCTGGGCGCAGTAGATAATCCAAAGGGCATCACAGAGAATTGAAAGTGCCTAGATCTGGCCTTGAACCGGAGGTATTTTCTGCGATCCTGCCTGATGGGAATGTGTAAATATGCATCCTTTAAATCCAAAGTCACCATACATGCATCTTTGGACAGCATTGGAAGTAACTGCTGTAGAGTAAGCATCTTGAATTTTGGAATCTCTAGAAAGATGTTCAAGACCGACAGATCCAGAATGGGTCTCCATGAATTTTGCTTTCTTGGGACTAGAAAGAGCCTTGAGTAAAACCCTTTTCCCATCTCTGAAAGAGGTACCAGTTCTATGGCATTCATAGCCAAAAGAGCTTCCACCTGGTTTAAGGCCTCCGTCCATTGATGTTTTGGAAGGTCTGGCCATCCGTTTGGCCTTGGCAAAGTATGAAAATGGAATTTGTAACCTCTTAAAATCACATCCAAAACCCATTTGTCCTGGGTTATTTGAGTCCAATTTTGGCAAAAAAGAGAGAGTTTTCCTCCAAGAGGGGCTTCCAGGCAAGATGTTCCTGCAGCCCAACCGAGGGAGTCATTGAGATTGTTTCCTTTGAGACTGTGGTCTGTCCTCTCCTCCCCTAGGGGTAGAAGCAGTCCACTGCCTTGGTCTATAAGCAGCCTGTGTTTGAGGCCTCCCTCTGGAGCATCTATATCTACCCTTTGAGGCCTGTCTGAAGAGGGAAAGGACCAGTTTTTTGATGGCCAATTCCTGCTAAATCTAGGAGGCTGTACTTGGAAGAAATCTTTAACTGTTTGCATGGATTTTGCCTTATCCTTCATCTTTTTAATCTCCTCTTCAGCTTTAGATCCAAACAAAACATTATGCTGAACAGGAGCATCCAATAATTTAGCCTTTACTTGTTCAGGTAAATTCTGTTCCTTTAGCCATGCATATCTTCTAATGACTGTGCCAGAGGCCGCAGCCCTACAAGAAGCCTCCAAGGCATCAAATCCACAGTGTAAAACATGCTTCCCAACTTGTTCAGTGGCATGCAATAAGTCATGTAATTCCTTATCCTCTGCACAGGCAGAAATGGAAGTAAATTTTTGATTTAAGACAGATAAGAGAAATTGCTGATATTTAAGCATATGAAACTGACAGTTTAAAGCCCTAATGGACAAAGTAGCAGAAGTGTACACCTTTTTGCCCCATCTTTCCAAGGCTCGAGAATCCTTTTCAGTAGGAATAGGATTTTTGGCAGTAGCGGCCTTAACACCCTTAGGACCCTGAGAAATGGTTTCAGGGTCAGCAGTAGGATTCTTGTATAAAAACTGATGGGAATCAGGAACCCTGTAGTACCCATCAGGCTTAACAGGAGCAGGAGGAAAAGAATCAGGGGTTAAATTAGCCTCCGAAAAGGCATCATCCACAATATCCAAAACAGGAGGAATAGCCAGGGGTCTATGTTGGGGTAGAAGAAGAAAATCCCTCAGTCTTTTCTTGGATTCTGAATACTCCTGTCCCTCCCAGTGGAAATGTTCCCTCATTTCATGCAGAGTTTCCCCAAAAGAAAAATCCTCAGGAGGAGAAGCTGAAGGAATGGATTCTTCCGCATCAGAATCCTCATAAGGAGGGAAAGAATATTCCTGATCAGAAGAAGAAACTGAGGAAACAGAAGCCTGATCAGAGGAATCATAATAAACATCCTGCCTTGGCCTTTTGTCTGGAGGGGGATGAGAACCCCTAATCATTGTGAGTAAATCCTCCGCCATCTTGAGTAACTGTTTGTGTGACTTGGGAGCCGGTTCAGAAGAGGCCTGTGCTGAAGTCTTTGATTTAGAAGGAGTCTTTGCCTTTGTCTTTGGCTTTGCCTTTACTTGAAGCTGAGTAGGCCTGAAAACCCCTTCGGAAGCCGGTACCTGCACAGCGGCTCCGGACCCATCCGAAGGAGCATTGTTCGAAGGTCCTGCAACAGAGATATTTAAAGGCCTGGTTGGCTCCTCATGAGAGTCTGTTTCGGCCGTCTGTTCTGAAATGGCCGACGACAGGGGCTGCAAAAGTGCCTCACTGATGACGGACGAACCTGAAGCTGGCTCCACATGTGCGCTATCATCAGATTTGGACCTCGGAGGCCTGTCTTTATCCTTGCGACGCTTGTGAACTCCGGTAGATGGAACCGTGTCCGACGACATTTTGTAGTTAAAGCGCCTACCGAAGTAATGAAAAGCAAAATCGTACCTTCGCTTGATTGTACGCTGATTGAATCTAGCACAAAACCGACAACTAGCTATGTCATGGTCAGGGCCCAAGCAAGGAATACAGTAAGAATGAAAATCCTTATGAGGTATTTTCTTCCCACATGAAATACAATTATTAACTTTTTCTGACATCGGAGTGGAGCAAGAAAAAAGTTTCCCCAACGAGGTACTTAGCTTTGAGTGGAGAAGAAAGTCTTCGGAACGAAGAAAGTAGAAATATTCGTCAGGAGTCTACCGACCGGCACTTGCGAACTGCTATCACCACACGGCAAGAAAGACTGCAGAAGATGGCGTCGGCTGGCAGCTTTATACTCCTGGCGCTCTGACGTCAGGGAGCAGAGTTGAACAACCGACGCCGGACCCAGACTTTGGGATTCTGGCCGACCGAGGGCTGCCTGCCGGCAGGGGAGAACCCTACAATCATGACTGCAACAGTGAAACACGATGAACATCAGGAACACTGCTTCTGTGTTGAAATGACTTCTGCTAGCTGGTATATCAAAAATGACAGTTATGTGTTTACTGATCTGCAAAAGGACCCACCTTTGTTAACAATTATCTGTGACACAGGCTTTAGGACAAGTAAGTCAATAAAACTTTCCCAGTCTACTATCTATTCCTCTATCCTTCCTGTCATGCACCACACATTTCTCTCTCTCTCTCTCTCTCTCTCTCTCTCTCTAGTTCTACAGTCAGCTTAAAAGCTGGGGAAGAAAGGAAGAAATAGAAGTCAAGAGAAGTAAAGGAGACAAAATATAATGAAGAAGATAGAGGATGGATGCAGCTTTGTTCTGTAGCTGATAAAGCCCATTTTCAGTAACCACTGGATCAGGTGCATTAGATAAGAAAACAACCTGAGTGACCACTCTTATGGGAGCATACTATTAACAGTAGTCCTAAAAAGATCTGGACCTGCAAATGGTGTCCAGCTAGTAACTTCTCATCAACACATTCAGAGTAAACCAAGTTGCTGCAGGACAGATCATCCAAATTGGTGTCAGGGACAGACAATTATGACTATCACCTAGTGGTGGCCCATATGAGAGTGAAGGACCTGAGGTGCTTCACCTACAGAGGCATGCAGAGAGTCAATACAGAACTTACTATGCATGTGTTAGAAGTAGGAAAGGCACTCGTCTTGAGTAGTGTCTGGCATTTACCAAGAATGATGCCTACATACCAAGCCTAGACAACTGGCTTTAACAACTGCCCAAAAGGTTAGTGTCATTCTAATGGGATCCAGTAACTGCTGACCTGGGATAACATGTAGACATGACTTGTTTCACCAGTGATGGCTTACATCTCTCTTACCAAGACTTTCACATACTGGCTACAGTCTTTGCTGCCCTCATAATTGTTTTTTAGGCAGTCTCCCTATTGAACATTCCTACATATTAAAATCAAGCCCAAATTCGGACGACATTATGGTGGCACTACTAAATTCCAGGAGTCTAATCAGAAACCAACCAAAAGTTGAGGCCCTCCTGCAACTCAAACACATTCATACCTGTACAGTTACAGAAACATGGTTTCAAAGCCAAGAACAGTGCTCCCTCTACATCAGAATTTAGGGACTATTAAAGACTAGCTGGGCCTGTACTATGAACCAGCACCCCACCCCCTCAGCTCTTCAACTGAAGAGCAAAACACTTCACTGTAAGCCGATCAGATTATTACAGTTAGATCTGCGCACCCCAGCCCCCATCAGCTCTTTAAAGAGAAAAATAAAAACAAAAAAGAACATTCCTTCTACTGGCATATCAACCAGGTGGCTAGATGCATAATACATCCCTTCTCCCTCCTGCCCTAGACATTCAGGTTCTGTTTCTGTGCCTTGGCCCAACCTTCCTTCAACATCTTTTACTAAAATAAATAAACAAAGGCTTCTTTTAAAACTGTAGCAAACTGTTTATACCTTGCCTGCACAGAGTGCTAACGCTCAAAGTTTTACTTTAAAATATTTTTAACTTTTAAACTTTATAAACTGCTTGCTACAATGCGGCAAGCAGCTGCTACAGTTTAGACCACACAGAGTGCAACAGCACTGATGTTCAATAGCACACTCCTGGGGAAGGCTGGCACAGGTTCTCCAGCTATGCCCCTTTCTACTCAGGCTATATGGTAGTAATCCACTGCCACCAACGACTCTTATCAGCTACTAATAAGGCCCTTCCCAAAGGGTGACCAATTTCACTGTGGAATATTACTGTTGTCCAAATAGTAAGTCTGATCCAGGGCTAAAGCTATTGGAGTGGTTTGGACAGTATCACCGAATACATGGAATGTACTCTAAGAGCTTAAATTACCTTTACATGAAACAGTCACAGTTAAAAGGTTTAAAAATATTTAATAAATAATAAAAACACAAGTCAATACTTATTACTTCAACACAATGACCTTACAGAGTTCAGAAATCACAGAAAAATGCTTTAAAATAATACTGTAGAATACTCTGAAAAATATAGAAAACAACTAGACTAATCTGGCTATTTCTATCTATCGCTTAACATAAATCAATGTTCTAAATAAATATCTTACAGAGTAAAGCAAGTGCTGATGACTAGATGTTCTTCAAACAAAATCCAAAATACTTAAATCTTTCTCTCTGAGAAAGTCTTAAATTGATAAACACACAGTACAGCTGAGTAATTTCACATTACATCATTTGTATCACTTCTTTAGTTCCCAGGCTAACAAACTCAAAATTTACATTTCTTAGTAAGCTGCACCTGGCCAGGAAGCCACAGCAATAAAAGACATTATGCATGCAAAACCTTAGTAATTATCTCTTAAATCAAGACAACAGAAATAATTTCCTGGCCCAGACATTCTGTCTCCAAGCTTGAGATCAAACAATCATACAATGTTTGACTTATCAGCTTTCGTCCAGCAGAGTGCACTGTGATTACATTTTTGAAACAGTACAACATACAGTTTAATCATATCATATAGTTCCCTCTGCATTTGTAGAACAAGCCTGTGGATTACATTAACATTTACAATGACATAGAATTATTTACAAAATTCTATCTAGCAAGGCTGGCAGCCTTCTCACATCCACAGGCAGAACACCCAAGAGAGACTTAGGAAATCTCCTTAGTCAAGTCTCTCTCAAACCTGATGACATGAATTAAGTTGTTCAGCACTCAAAGGACGACAGCCACTGAAGTGCAAGTCCATTTCACAAAGCAGTCCATGCCCTATACTTCCTGTTAAGTGAATGGATCGAGGAAGCCTTCTTCAGATAGCTTCATCTTTGTGACCACTGCTACTACCACAGCATCCACTAGTAGACCTTCGCTCCAATGTCTCTTCTCTGCTGGTGCTGCTAAGATTTAATAAGGTTTCTTAGGGATAGGCTTCACCATATCAGTGTCCTTCCAGGCCCATTGAGCCATAAAAACAATGAGAGGATCAAAGGGACATACCATCCAGGATGAAGATGAGTCAGCTCCAAAGGCTTCCAGGAATATGAACTTCTCTGGAGAAGGATTATCTATGGATCATCCACCTCTCTGCTTCATCAATTCAAGGATTTTGCCAAAAGTGACATCTTTAGAGGGGGGATCTAGAATGACCTTCACCTTCATCCAAGTCAGTGTCTTTGGTGATGGACTCTAGAGAAGAGTAAGTGCTTCCTCTTGTATGTCTGCTTCCCAAGAACTGATTAAGTGGGTGGATTGGAAGGTTCTAATATAGCAAGCAGGCTGTGAAGTCTGTGGAGCTGAATGTCCCTGTCTAACAGGAAGGTGGGGTTCAGATTGAAACAAACTGAATGGAAGCACCTTATCCCTTGGTCTCAAAAGGGCCCTTTTAAAAGCCTTGAATGTCGAGGACACTATTGGCCCAGTCAGACCACCCTTCCTCTGACAGGACAGAAACTCTGAACAAAGAGGCCTTGACCCAGGCACTGACCTCAGTGCCAAGCTGTTGAGAGCTGAGGTGCAGAGAATAGATGGCTCTGACAACTCTTCGTTGTCAAATCTTCCCCCAGAACCACAGCGCCAAAGATTCAGCTCAGAGTCTTATCTAAATCCGAACAACTTGAAATTGATGGAAGAAGGGAACCTGCCGGAGTTGAAGTAACCTGTACTACTGGCTCCAGCAAAGGTGCTTCTGGACAGATTGGATCTGAAATAGCCAGGTCCAAGGGATGGACCTGGCCTGTGTGTTAAAGAGTAGGAGGGATGGATGGACCCGCTTAGTACGTTCCCAAAGGATGGTATTGAAAAAACCCTGAACTAAATTTGCATTCTAAGGAAAGTTCACTTCATCTTGTCGACATCATGTTTGGTCAGCTTCTAGATGATCAGGAAGACTATGCCAATGAAGATGGTCTAGAGTACGACTCTCTGTGCCACATCAGTAAATGCAGTCTGGGACTCACCAGATCTGGGGAAAATGCAACTCGAGAAAGAGGCAAACAGACCCAAAGAACTGGTGGTTCTGAATGTCTAGAAATTTTTGGATCTGAAACAGACAAGTGTTGGATCTCGTGATCTCTTACAGGACTTGTTCAATTCAGATTTCTCTTTAGATTTTTCTCTATCTTTTATCCTGCTGTCTCTCTCAAAGTTTGTCTATCTTCCTTTCCTTCTGCTTGTCCTTAGCTTTCTTGTCTTTCCCAGTGGGGGAGGAAGAAGAAGCAGATGGTGTGCAGACCCTGTCTGTGGGGGGAAGAAGGTTTTCCCTCCTGGTTTGAAGAGCCTAGCAGCTGAGCAGTATGAACAGGCCTGACACTGTCGAGACAGGCAGCACCCAAGCAATAAACACAAACAGTGCGGGTCCTGTGGAAGGAGCTTGTGCCCACACTCTTTACACTTTTTAAACCCTTGCCCATCAGCCATGATTCACTGTCAAGGAAAGAACTCTAGTAAAAACTACTATTACTAAGTCTAACTATGAAGGTTTTTCTGTCTATGGAAAACACACACGATAAACTAGTCACACAGCGAAACTAATCCTATCCTATTCTAACTAATTCTAATTTTACAAATCCAAGTAATAATCCAAAGTTTAACTATGTTAATCTAAATGGCTGGAGAGAAAACTTCCCTTTATAGAAGAAAAGGAAAACCATGAAGAGAAGCAAAATAAAACTGTACTCACAGGATGCAGTTCACAGCAGCCCTCAAACATGACCTAATATTTGAGGCAGCAAACTAGATCCGAGGTACCTAAGCAGATTTTAGGGAATTATGTGTACAGGAGGAGTCAGAGTCCAAGAACTGAGAAGCTTCAGGATCAATGCCAAGGATGAATTCTGTTGTATTTGACAGCCTACACTTGAACTGGATGAAAATAGACAACACTGGATCCCATGCTATCATTTAAATTATCTAGGATAGTGCTACCATGAGTTATGTGAACTGCAAAAAGAAAATCAACTGGATAGGAAGACCAACGCCTCTTCAGAACAGCCTCCCTAACAGAATGGTAAGAAGCCATATCCCCTGCTTGTTGAGATCCCCCAATAGCACCAGTCTACCTTGACAAAAAAGTTCTTGTTTCTCGTAGTCTTCCAGGGTGAACAGCAAACAATCCAGCCCCATGTTCCACAATGTCAACATGGACACACTTCTTAAAACTTCGCTCTATGCTCTCCTGTGTTATATCTTCTCTCAGGTGAGCACCAAACCCATCAAAATTGCACCCATCAAGCGTGACTGCATCTCAGTCAGAGATGGAAGAAGCTCCAATCTCAAACTAATAATAAATGGTCTAACACTGTAACAATTGATAGCAGGGATCCAAACTCAGGGGGCATGTGACATGACTGCTACCAATGACGATTTACTATCACTGTTGGAAACGGTCATAAAAATCATGATCCTAGGAGTAAACACTACTCCAAAGAAAGAAATCTGTTAGAGATGCAAAAGACCCCCCCAGATGATGGTCAAACATAGACTGCAACCAGGCTGGACCAACTCAAGGCTCCAACACAGGAATCTTGAAAATAAAAAAATCACCAATTTGATTTATCCAGAAAGTGAAACAGTAAGAGACTATTTTGCAAAAGTTCTCTGCCACTACTACAACTTCCTCGGTAAGTACATGATAGGAGGTTACTAGACTAATGACCCTGTGGACCCATGTTTCCTTACAGACCAGGAGATATAGTCTACATTTGTATGCAAAAGTGTGATCAGCACCGATTGCCCCTATTAAGGAGGGACAGAGGTGAAACCCCCAGGGTAAATCTGCAGTTTCCCATCCGATTATCCAAGTTATGCCTAAAAAGAGTCATAGAGGAGTTCTGTTTAAAGTGAATTGGCAGTTTATTCCAGAGGAGTGCCAACCACTGGGAGACATATCTATCACAACAGCAAGTCTTGTTTATGTCTCAAGCCAGGTTAAGGTCAAGTGAATCTTGTCCAATTTGACTTGTGGATATGCAGCACTTCCATTAAGGCAAAGTCTGAGACAGATCTGCAGGCCAGGCACAAGTCACCTCTAAGCAGTCTAGACAATATCAAGTACAAGTGACAGTGATTTCAGTCTGTCCATATAGAACATGTGCTGAAGACCCTGAATTTCCTTAGTGAGGAATCTCCGAGGTCTGTCCAGTTGCTGCAGGTGTCTGGTGAGGTACACACAAAAGGAAGCAATGTACTCTATTACTGGTCTGATGAGAGACGAGTACAGGGGAGTTACAACCTCCTTCACTCTGGATGCTATGCCCTTACTTATGAGATGAGCAACGCAGGCGGCCTCCCTTACCACTGTGGACACATGCTGATAATAGAGTTAAGGCAACTATCAACCTGTGTTCCCAAATCTCTCACCACTGAGTTTGAACTTAGAATGTTATTATTAACACTGTAGAATGCAGGGACATGCCCCTTACCAGAGGTGGTGATGATGTATTTTTTTGTGTTGAGTTTAAGACCGTGGCTTTGGCACCAATCATTTGTCTGTGTAAGCCCATTTTGTAGTATGTTGACGTTGTTCGGGGATTCAGTCATTGCCCCCAGTTTGCAGTCATCAGCGAACTTTGTCAGCCATAAACATGTATTTTGCCTGGACCTCTGAGAAATAGATCCTAAACACCAGATGCCCCAGCACTGATCCCTGCGGAACACCACTTGTGACAGGTCTGCTGATAGAGGTAGAATCCCCAACTTTGACTGTGTGTGTTCTGTCAGTGAGCCAGCTGGTTACCCACCTAATGACGTATGGGTTGAGCCCCAGCTGGGTGAGTTTCTCAATGATGCTTGATTGGGGGATTGTGTGAAAGGCCTTGGCTAAGCCCAGATAAGCAGTATGCATTGATTTGCCTTCATCCAGGGCTTTGGTGACATTCTCAAAGTTGTCCACCAAATTTAACAGGCATGATCTACCCCTGACAAAACCAAACTGGGTCGGGTCAAGAGTTTGAAGGTCTCCTATATCTTTACTAATAAGGTCTGTAATGATGCTCTCCATGGCCTTGCAGATCAGGCTGGTTAGGCTTATGGGTCTATAGTTCCCAAGGTCAGCTGATGGACCCCTTTGTGCAAGGGGAGAACAGCTGCTGTTTTCCATTCAGCAGGGACAAAGCCATTGTTTAGCTTGAGGTTGGAGAGAGTACCCAAATGTTCCACTAACTCGTATTTTAGACCATTTAGTACGCAGCTAGTGCACTTTATGACCTGCTCTTTGGAGATACTAGATGGAGGACTGGTGATAGGTAAGCTATGGGGTATGACTGATGGGGACAGAGGGGTGAATTTTTTGTTGAACCTGGTGATAGGTAAGCTGTGAGGTATGACTGGTGGGGACGGGGGGAGTGAAGTTTTCGATGAACTTATCTCCCCAGCAGGTTGGCTATTTCCACAGGCTCATGTGGGTGGTACCATGCACTACTAACTCTGGAAAAATGTGAACCCTCCCATTTAGATTACTGATATAGCTAATGAATGCCTTGTGATTATCCTTGGCTAGGGATGCTAATTACGTTTCGTAGTTAGCTTTAGAGGATTTTACAAGACGTCTAATTTGCCTATTCAAGCCGTGGAGGGTGTTCTTCCACTGCTGAGACCTTACCCTCTTCCTTCTGGACAGCATTTTCTTCCTCTTACTGTACGATCTATTTATGCTGGATGTCCACCAGGGTGGCTTATTTTTTCTTGAGGACCTTGTTTTGATTCTTTCAGGTATGTATGAATCAATATTTTTGTACAGGTATCCATACAGAGCATTGACAGATACCTCAGTATAGGAGTCCTTGCTGTCAGTGTGGGGGGGGGGGGGTTGAAACTATTAATGCCATTGCTTAGGAGGCTATAGTTCGCTTTGGTGAACATTTTCAACCTAATAGCTTCTGCGGGGGGATCAGGTATGACTTGCTTTGAACAAGACTTATGATCAGACTTTATCAAGGAGGGCCCCACACTTGGGATGGTGCAAACATCTCCCATGCTGGTGAGTACTATGTTGAGGACATCTGTGCCCCTGGTGAGGGAACAAACTATCTGTTCTAGGGCATTTGTATCAACAAAGTCCAGGAACATTTTGGGCAAGCAAGTTTGTACTCTTATGCGTCTCCCAGTCAATAGAAGGATAGTTAAATTCACCCATAACCAGTATGTTTGGCTGTACTGTGAGTAACTCAAATAGGTCCAGGTAGGCAGTGTGGTTATCATGGTTCATAGTGGGGGACCTATACCTAAATGATGTGGAGGTTTTTTTTCTTTTCTTTTTCTACAGTTAGTCATTAAAGGTCGACTAAAACTGAGTACCAAAAAGTAGAACTGCTGCAACTGCAGGGTAAAACACATACGAGAAAAATATGTGATGCCCAAATACTGATACATTAGTAATTATCAATGATGGACTCTAACAGTCTAAAAATATAAAAAACAGTCAGCCTAGATTTTATCAGACAAACTCCCACATTCCTAAGCAACCTGCTTCAGGTATGAATAGGGATAAGTGACTATCATTAACAGGTCCAACTTCCTGCTTTAAGTGAGGCCTTGGGTGGATATTCCTAAAGAATGCCTACATCACCTTCTGTAAGCCCTGCAATCTGTGAACTGCAAGAAGATGTACAGGGAAAATAAGAGGGGATCTCTTCTGCAGCAGTTCTCCTGTCCTAAATGAGGTCTCCATGAGTCATCTATGAAGACATGTTATGACCCTGACCTTGAGTAGCATCTTACCCTCACCAAGAATGATGCCACAATATGAAGACAAGATGATCAATTTCAACAATTGGCTTAAGTACTGGTGTCATTCAAAGGGGATCCAATGCCTGTCAGCTTGGGATGATATGCTCGACAAGCCACGATGCTTCGCTAGGGACGGCTTGCACCCGTCACCCCTGGGCTTTCGGATATTGGCAAAGGCTCTTGCTACCCCCATAGTGCCTTTTTTACGCAAGGCTTAAAAGACAAACCCACCTCTATAGGTATCACAAGGGATAAGAAACTAAGAGTAATGCTACTCAATGCCAGAAGTCTAAACCTTAAGATGCATGCACTCGAAACTCTTCTTAGCATAGAGAACATCAATATCTGTGCAGTAACAGAAACCTGGTTCAGGGCTCCAGAGAGCACCCCAGCACTACCAGGTTATACCTCATGCCATGCTTTTCGGCCCCAAAACTTGGACCAAACCACAAAAGGAGGGGGAGTATCGATATTCATCAAAGATACCCACACCTCCAGGTTGGTGGCAAAGCACGAAGCATCAGAGACTATCCATGCGCAACTAACAGTGGGTAAAACTGCCTTCCAGTTTATAGCCTGCTACAGACCACCCTCCCAAACCCAGGAACCCCACTCGGCCTTCCTGAGAACACTGGAAAATATGAAGGTCTCTCCAAACACCATTATATTGGGTGACTTCAACTACCCAAACATAGACTGGGAGCATTACTCTAGCTCCAACACCCTAGCCCAAAGGTTCCTAGAATTTATAAACTCAAATGCTATGGAACAACTTATTACCACTCCCACAAGAGGGGAAAACATACTGGACCTGATCATCACCAACATGGGGACTCTATGCTCCAGACCAGAAGTGTATCCCTCACTGGTAAGATCAGACCATAAACTAATCTCACTGGATATTCACATCCCGACCCCACCCCCTAACCAGAAAACCACAGTGAAAAACTTCTCTAAAGCAAATTTCACACTCCTCAAAACCGAGGTGGAATCCTTCAAAGCCCCCGGGCTTGTGGAAAATATGGCCCAGACTGCAGAATCCTTTATAAACGCATTCTATGAACACCTTCAGGAATGCATGGATCATGCAATCCCAAATAAAACCAAGACCCAGTCCTCCAAAGGCAGACGTCCTCTCTGGTGGACCCCAGCCATAAACAAACTATACAATAGAAGGAGGAAGCTACTAAATGATAGAGCAAAATCCCAAAAAGGGAAGGCATCACTGATCAGTATTAGCAAAAGCTACGGGCACTCAAAATTGTCCAAGGCCAGCTTCGAGAGAAAAATTGCACAGGACACTAAGGATAATCACAAGGCTTTCTTTAGTTATGTTAGCAACCTGGGTGGTAATTCCCAGATATGCTCAGAATTAGTCCAAAATGACAAAAAATACACCGAACCCACAGACATTGCCAACATCCTAGCTGACAGGTTCAGTGCAACCCCCCCCCCCACCAAAAGGGCAAATATCTATCCCAGCAGAGTGCTGTCCCTCTGACATCTCAGATGCTCAGGTAAGAGCCGCCCCCTACAAAGCAAAAAAACACAGCATCAATGGGACCAGACGGTGTTCCGGGCTGCATCCTACATGAACTCCAAGAAGACCTAAACCCAAACATAAAACTACTGTTCAGTCTCAGCCTTACTACAGGATATGTGCCCAAAGAGTGGCATACAGCAACAGTGGTCCCTCTCCATAAAGGTGGTGCCTCAACGGATCCTGGAAACTATCGCCCCATAAGCCTGACTAGCTTGGTCTGCAAAGCTATGGAAAGGATCATCATAGACCTCATAAATAATGATATTGGGGACCTACAGACACTGGATCCTACCCAGTTTGGCTTTGTTAAGGGCAGATCCTGCCTCTTAAACCTGGTTGATTTCTTTGAAACAGTCACCAAGGCCATTGACGAGGGGAAGGTGGTCCACACAGCCTACCTGGACCTCGCAAAAGCCTTTGATACAATACCCCACTCGGGCATTATAGATAAGCTCACCAGCTTAAATATAAACCCCTATGTCACTAGATGGATTGCAAACTGGCTCAAGGACAGAACCCACATGGTTAAAATTGCTGGAGCCATGTCAGACTCCAAACCAGTTACAAGTGGTGTCCCACAAGGCTCAGTCCTGGGACCTCTCTTGTTCGGTATATATTTCTCAGAGGTGCAGGCCAACACGGAAGGACTGTGGCTGACCAAGTTCGCAGATGACTGCAAACTGGGCGCCATAATCGACTCTCCAGCCGACGCAAGCATCCTCCAAAAGGGCCTAATAGAAACAGACAACTGGTGCCAGAGCCATGGCCTCAAGCTAAACGCCAAAAAGTGCATAGTCATCCCCTTTGGCAAAAACAAAGTGCCCACAAATTACCACATAGGTGGTAATCCATTAAGTACAGATGTAATTAGGGACCTGGGGACCCAAGTTGATAGCAATCTCTCATTTGACAACCACGTGGCCAAAGTGGTTAGAAAAACATTTTATATAGCCCACCTAATCATGAAGGGATTCACATCTAGATCAAGGGGAGATCATCGTGCCTCTTTACTCATTCCTCATCAGGCCCATAATTGAGTACAATGTCCCTTTTCGGATGTACCTTACCAGACACCTGCAGCAACTGGAAAGACCCCAAAAGTACCTCACCAAGAGGATCAAAGGGCTCAAACAGATGCCATATGCTGCCCGGTTAAAGAAACTCCAGCTCTACTCAGTGGCATACTGCCTGTTCAGAGGCGATCTCTGCCTGACGTATAAAGCCATGTCCAACCCAGAATTAATGGACATGCTGCACTTCAGAAAATCCAAATCCCATCGAGCTACGTGCTCGAGAGACTTGAACCTCAGCACTGAAATAAATAGGACATGCTGGAGGGACAGATTCATAACCCAGAGGCTCCCTTCACTCTGGAATAAAATCCCAGTCCAGGTTAGGCAGAGTCCCTCATTGACTCTCTTCAAGAGGAATCTTGATGAGTGGATGGGAGATCATAGGTTTACCCCGGGTATCACTTCTGTGTCACTGTTAGAGGCACAGTATACTAACCTCGAAAAAGGACATAGCAAAATTAATTTAAAATGGGTGGCGAAAGCCAAACACATTCTGGCTAGGCTTATAAATGCCCTAGGGCAGATAGCCTAGTATGAACCTATGAACCTATAAGTAGTAACACATCCAGAATGTTCTGGTGGAGCAGATCAACCTGAAAGGAAAGAAAATCAAATTAACCTGCATAGGCAGATGCCTACCATAACCACCCTAGCAACAGCATCCAAAAAGCTTCATGCACAGCAAAGCACATGAACCTTACAAATGAAGTCAGGAAAACAGACCCCTTCAAGAATTCCCTAGTTATGGGGCTAAGTCATGCTCAACAAGGTTGCCTGGAACTGGGGCTGCAGCACAAGGTAGCTAAAAGCACGGCACTCCCAAGTAACAGACAACCAGATCCAGACTTCAAAGGACTTGGATTTCTCATTCAAAGAGAATGTGGCTGTGAGGAGCATTGTAATAAACTGAGAAACTGCTACTGCTCTTCCAAAGAAGAAAACATCATAAATGAACTAAGCTAAGCTGTATCAAATAAAAATAAAAGAACCTGCACTAAACACGCCTCTTTATAAAGTGAAATGCATGTAAAATGGTACATGAATGCATTGTATTTGTCTTTATGAAAATGTACTACAATTTAGAAAAGAAAGTGAATCATGCTTCCCAACTGTGCAAATGTGTGCAACTGCCAAGTACGC
The DNA here is from genome assembly GCF_019279795.1 of Protopterus annectens. NCBI lineage: Eukaryota > Metazoa > Chordata > Ceratodontiformes > Protopteridae > Protopterus > Protopterus annectens. The sequence continues at coordinate 961,514,239 of NC_056725.1, forward strand.
TGTTGAACATTCTGGCTAGGTCACATGATGATGATGATGCCTTATTTGGACAGCAGTTTGCTGAAGACCCCCCCCCCCCCAGCATGCAACAGTGGAGATAGAACACTTTCTAAAATTGAAATTGACCAACAGAAAATCTTGATGGGTGACTTGCAAATAAAGACGCTCACTACTTATTAATTCCAGTTATTGAGAGAATTACTGTAATCTACCAAAGTTTCTGGGTAGATAGCAACACTGGCAGAATTAGTGCAGGCTACGCACAAGGACACAATGACAAGTAGAGAGAGCATTTGGACTCACAGAGGGGTTTCTCAGTGGGATAGGGAGTGGGTGTGCATCAGGGTTCATCTCTAAGCCCACTGCTACTCATACTGGTGATGGATTAAACTGGCAAACAGGTCAGATGGGACAAATCGATATATGCAGAAGATGTGGCAATAAAGACAGACTCTGAACAGGAATGTTAGCAAATAGGGGATTAGAATGTAAAACTGAAAGTATATGGGATGAAAGTCCGTACCGATAAGACAGCTGTAATGGCAACAAATGTGGGAAATCAGAAAAACTGAGACAGAAGGGGGGATTAGTGGAACGGGTTAACAACTTAAGGCATCTGGGAGGGAGTGCTTGTGAAGAATGGAAGTGTGAATGAAGAGGTCAAAGTTAGCATTAGTGGGATTGTAGCCAACTGGCACAGAGTATCAGGGATAGTGCATGCCAGAAGAATGCAAAAGAAGATGAAAAGTAAGGTGTACCAAACAGTGGTGTAACCTATACTACTGCATTGTACTGAAACTTGAGCAGTAAAGGCAGAGAAGTTAAGGAAGCTAGAGGTGATTATGTTGAAGTGCCTGAGATGTGGTACGATGTAGACTTGTTGGGTCTTTCCGGCTTTTCCCGGTTAGGGGTCGCCACAGCTGAACTCCGGTCCGCTAATGATTGGTAATGGAGTTTTACGTGCCGGGTTACCAGCCCTGACGCACAGCCTTCAATGAAGGTACGCCCATTCACGCATGTCTCCACGCAGAAGACACTCTAGCTGAGAATCGAACCAGACAGCGTCTTACTGCGAAGCGACAACGCTACCGCAGCACCACCACCGCGGGTTCTATGTACACCTAAGTAATACCCTGAAATCGAATCTTAAGCAATCCTAAGTTAGGTCTATTGAGCAACACTTCCTAAAAATCACACTACTCTGTGACTAGTCCCACAACTTGCTTTTCCCTCCCACAGCATATACTCTCATTCTGTCGCTTAAACCTGTATCTCCCTACTACTTATGATATAACTTGTAATTCTATATCCTTCAGAATACCCATGTATTTCCTAGCAAGTCTTGCCATGTAAAATTCTCTGTACACTAATTCCCCTACGTTAACATTTTAAAACATGACCCAAAAGTAATGCTTTAATAAAAATACATCTATATTTCTCACTACCTGTAAGTAAACACCTCTTCTTGATCTGTAAACACCTCTGTAATGTAAACAGCATCTATCACATAACTCTATAAAGTGATACATCTATTACTGAAATGTTTAAAAGTGTCATATGTATTTAATGAAATTATAAAAAGTGGCGTAGCTACTAATGAAACTATAAATTACTTTAAATTGTAGCTGATGAAGCTTTTCTCCTCAGGCCTCCACTGAAAATGGGCTTTGTCCAGTTGGACTTTCCCAGTCAAAAAGACAAATAAATATATACATACGTACAAACAAGGTTTTGCATAAAGTATCTCACATTTTTCCTTTAATAATATTTATGTTTAGCATTAAAAAGTTCAACAATCTGATGTTAGCTCCCATAGAAGACACTTTAATACACACTTTCAAACAGAATTGATCCTGTATTGCTTTATAGTCCAGGGGGATATCACCTCTGCAAAATCTGTAAGAAAAGGAATACGACAGTTCCTGGAACCTTTTTGATTAGATCCATGACTTCTTTAGCAAGGCGTAAAACTTCTTCAAGCTATTTGTTTGAAGGTTACAGAAAAAGTGGTACCACAATACCCAAGGAATAAACAAATATACCCTTGTTAGATGGGCTACAGAATATACTTTTTTCCTGACGTTTGTAGAAACACTCTGATAGAAGTTTAAATTATCAGTGTCCCTAGACATTTTGGGACAAATAAAAAAAAAAGAGGAAGTCAGAGCAGAAGCCCAAGTAGTTCAAATTGCAGATAAGGTCAAAGAGAATAGATTATGGCAGGTCAGGCACATGCTAAGGAAAGACGACACTATGTTGAAAATGATTTGGTAAATACAGGAACACAAGAGGAAACTCGGGTGTCCAGCAAAATGATGTCTGGTCTGTGTGAGGGAAAACTTGTGACAGTAAGGCATGACTGTCTACAAAGGTAGTAAAGTGGCACTGAATGTAGAGAGATAGAGGCAGTTGATATGACGCTCTGAACCAGTGTAGAAAAAGGAGGTCGATGATTATTATGATAACTGGAATACATAGCCAGCCTTAGGCATAGGCCAACTAGGCGGCCGCCTAGGGCACCAGTCTAGCAGGGGCACTTTTCCAGTATTTATTTGGTGTAGGTAGACCAGGATGGGGGCACCGGGTAATGTGGTGGGGGGCACCGTGAAGCCACTTTGCCCAGGGCACCAGTTGACCTAGGGCCGCTACTGCAGAATATGCCAGTTCAAGCACACTCTTGGAAACGGTACTGTCTGCAAGGCTCTCTGAACATTCTATTTTAAACATAAAAGTCAAAGGTAGTAAAGGTACAACACATCATTTAGTCAGAAGCAGATATTTTCTAGTTTAGATGTTACACATTTTTTCTGAATATTGTCTGTTACACTGTTTTGTATTCAATTTATTTTGTAAATTCTGTACTTTCTGCATATATACTTGAAAAGGAAATTCTTTAATTTATTTCAAGTAAATAACTGTACTATTTAACTTTGTATGATTATGGCTGATGGTTTATTACCTTGTGAATGTATGCATTTTACAGTTGCATTTCCAAGTCCTGAACTGTGGAGACATGTACTAATTCTGAGATTGCCACTTCTCAAAATATTCCCTCATCTCCAATGTATGGTGACTTCAGACATATAAGATACAAGTTTATGGGATTGGATGGGATGGGGGGGGGGGCTTGCTCACAAATCCATTTGTGCATAGTGCTTACCACCCCCACAAAAAAAAAAGCTATTCATTCTTCTCTTCTGTAGTTTTTGATCTTTTAAAGGATGACTAACTTTAAGGGTAAATTATAAGGTATGTACTTGTTTTGTTGGTTTAACTTTAAGGTGTTTTGTTAGGTTTTGATCAACATATGTAAGCATTATCAAAAGCTTAGAAGAAAGTGTTGCTACTACAGTGTTGCCACTTGCCCTCCATTATGAAAAATATTGAATGGATATGCGTGGAAACTAACTCTGTTCAAGTTTCAACAAGGTTGCACTGGAAGGCACTGGGTTTGGTCTTAAGTGTGTGAAGTCCTGGGGAACAAGCTGTAGATGCAAGTGCAAGTTTATTTTAGTGTCCATCATGTGCTGGCCATTATGCAAGGAAGCCGGGCAAATCTACTAAATACCATTAAGGCTAGCCACCCTTTCGGCATATTAACAGGTTATCAGTAGAAGGAGTCAAAACCCATAATACTGGCCCCATCATCACACCATATATTGATGGCAGTGGTATAGGGTTTAAAACAGATAACATCTGTCCTTGAGTGTACTTAACTGGGACACTTCGGACCCATACTGAGCAAAGAAAATTACAAAGACTTTGCACCAGAAAGTAATGAATAGTGTGAAGATTCAGGATGAGGCATGTGAATTGCAGAATGGCATCCCAAAATTAGATGACCCAAAATCAAGACCTCAAATTCAAGGTCCCACCAGAAGAAGAGCCACATTAAGTGAATTTATTCAAAAGGGGGGGGTATGTAGACACCTCCAAAATAGTGGTTGTGAGAAAGTAATTTACAGTGGAACTCAAAAGAAAATTCACATCAGAGGATGGAATTCCTAACCTTCAGGCTCCAAAAGTTATGGAGGCACCTCCACTCTCCCCGACTAATCACAACAAGCAGGATGCTACATCATATTCATACCATGCAAGGCTCAGAAAGAGGACATCGGACTCTGTGTACAAGGAAGTATATATTGAAAACAAATTTGGTGCTAGAAATGGCTATGAATACCCAGAGTAGATGCCAAATCCTATCTACAGAAGTCCCTTATCCAATTGTTCCTTGAACTACACCCACCAGGCATAAAAATAATAGTTGTTGTGTCTTTCGGCTTTTCCCGGTTAGGGGTCACCACAGCGGAACTCCGGTCCGCTAATGATTGGCAGTAGATTTTTACGTGCTGAATTGCAAGCTCTGACGCATAACCTTCAACGAAGGTACGCCCATTCACGCATGTCTCCACACAGAAGACGCTCTAGCTGAGAATCGAACAGGACAACGTCTTACTGTGAGGCGACAACGCTACCGCAGCACCACCACTAAAGGTTCAAATTCAACACGGTCTCAAATGAAGAATCGGTATGCGCAAAAGAAAAAGAAGGTCTGCAACCTATCACCAATCTGGGGGGAAAGCAAGGGCAGCAATTCCCTTAAACTGATATTCAAATGCAGGCATCTGCCCTGGAAATCCAAAAAACTACTCTACAAAAGAGAGTGATACTGTTGTGAACATCATCAATAATGGGTAATGGGATTGGACCCTAGCCCGTCAAACCTGATGTCAGTGTTCATGCAAGGAGGTTATCACGGCCAGCCATGACTAAGAAGTCGTCACATATGCTGCAGTTTAGACAGAATGCAGAATGGACTGAAGGTCTTATGTTCCCTTAACATTATTCTCTTCAGCTGCTGCTTTGCCTTGCAGAAGAGGCTCTCCGATTGACCCTGCACTGCCAATCCTTCATCTGGTCTGGTCACAACAGCTAATTTTCCAAGTCATTTTAGGGCACATGTTAATGACAGAATAAAAAAAATGAAGTCAAGACGAACATTTACAATCAAGGTCATTTTCCAATGATAAGCATCAATTAGTAAAAAATTACAAGAAATATCCTAGCCAAGCTAGAGTTTTCACTGTTTGATTCCTTAAAAACCTCTTATAAAAGAGCATAATGGGGTCATTTGCATATATCCCATTATCCTCTTTTATAAGAGGTTTTAAGGAATCACACAGTGAAAACTACACTGGCTAGGATTTTCTTGTTATTATTTACTAAACTGGTTTGGCTGTGTCTCCTGTTTACTCTTTTATTTAGTTGTTAAATCATAAGCATCAGGAAATGGTCAGAATAGTGTAGGTGGTCAAAAAGAACCGAAGATGTGAAGATGTCCAGGCTAGAGTGCCTCTTTGTATACTACATCAAAGTTTGTACCTCAGTACTGTGGCATACAAGCACCATTAGCACAACAGCCTAAGATTAGTATTACATACACTGCAAAAACTATGAACAACGATCTAGCATCAGGCCCACCTCAGAAGACAATTCAAAGCGAGATCAAGAGTTATGAACAAGGGACTGTTCTAAAACAGATACTGTTCTAAAACAGTAATGAAACCCTCAAAGAAAAAAATGCACCATGAATGACCATGAGTGACTGCAGAACCAGGAATGTGCTTTAGAGAACCAGGAATGTGCTTTAGAGAAAAACAAAGTGTATTCATCTCTAAAATAACAGAGACAATTTTCAGGCTAGACGCTAAAGCATTACTTCATTTAAATTATTAAAGCACATAAAACACGTCAGAGTTTGATGCACAAGTCATATTCAGCACTCTGGAATGTTTATCTTCAACAATCACATCGAACACAGAAAAAAAATGGAAACCAGTACAAACATTTGTGTGTCTTCCTTTTACCTTCCTATTACCCAGATATTTATTACTGCTGTTTTTGAAAAATATAAGTGAGGAGTTTAACCTTACTACAAATAGCAGTTTAATCCAACTTTTTTTTTTAATTCAATGGGTAGTGCATCAGTGTGCGCCTTCGGGATATGGAAAGAAACCAGGACACCCAGTAAAAACCTGTGCAGACTCAGGGAGGACATGCAGACTGTATTCAGAAAGCAACCCAGGCAAGAGCAGAACTGGAGAAACTGGTGCCATCAGGTGGCAAAATTAATCACTGTGCCACCCACCTGTTATTGTCATTTTCTTTACTTTTCCCTCTCAATGACTCACCCACTAAACAATATAGTTATTAAAGTTTAGCTCAGTGAGTACATAAACAATACCCATTTTATTGGGGATTGTAAACTAAATGCATTGATGTCAAAAATGCTGTGACTAATGAATGTTTGTACTAGGCTTTTGTTTGTTTTAGAACACTTTTTGCTGTGAAAGAAAGAAAAATGCTAGTGTCTTGGTGACTCCTAGTTCCAGACCTTCTACAGTTTTATGACTCGCATAGCTGTATGCTGAATAACTGTACATAATGCTAATCCATAACTACTGATTACTGATGCCAGAGATGTATTTGTTTAAAACACTTTCTGCTGTTTTTGCTTCAAACAGTAGGAAAATTTATAGCATTCTGGGTTATCTGCTTGCACCAAGCCATAATCTGGGCAGGTTTTCTGCTCGGCTCTGACCTTAAACTTCTAGTTTTTATATCATGCTGTATAACGCAGTCCAATGCTCTATTTGGCTGGGTTATTCTGAGCTGCACACAGCTGGTACACTTGCTAACAAAATTGTATTTATTTTTTTTACTAGATTAGACCTTTACCAGTTCCACTGCCCCTACGAAAGTGACATTTTAAGTTCTATTGCTATCTGTGCTTTAAGTGCTATCTTTATTAATCTGCTACTACTAATTTGTCACAGTTTTATTTGTTTCATAAACTTTTTGTTGTGCTGATCGTGAAAGGACAATTGGTGGTGTTTTGGGAATTTTCCTGTTGTATAGGTTCATACAGTAGTACTAGGCTAGCTGCCGTTGAGGGCCATTTTAAGCCTAGCCAATTACCCCATATAAGGGTCAAACCCTGCACATTGTATCTGTAAGGTAAACACCTTAACCAGTATACCAACCACCCATCCTAACTCCCAACTTAAAATTCACTGCCACCTGCTAATTGGTGAATACTCATCTATGCCACAGTTTTATTAACTTAGAATACTTTTTGCTGTTTGTTTGTGAGAAAAGGAAAACTACAAGTGTTTTTAGTACCCATTTACTGCAGGCCTTTAATACAAATGTTTTTTTCTGACTGGTTGTTGAATTCAAACTTGTAGCTTTATATTGTACTGCAAAGCGCAACCTAGAGTAGTATTTGGGGGGCAGCTCTGATCTACACATACTGCCTACATTTGCTAACCATATTTGATTGATCTTTCTATGATCTTCCACCAGCCTCAATGAGTTTTGTACATCGCAGCAGCAGGTCGCCATGCACTGCATAGTCGCAACAGTTGTTTTAAAACTGATGCTACCTTCCTTGGTTCCTTGTGTACTTTTCCTTAGACTTCTCTTGGTCTCCATTCCAAAAGGTCATTATAGGTGGTGCTAGGTCATTATAGGTGGTGCTACTGATAGAATTTCTAACGGCTCCTGTTGCTGCTGCACTGAGTTTCATGCTCTTGCTGTTCCTTGCTTATAATGCCTCATTGTTATCAAGCCTGTTCACGAATACACTGCCATCTATAAGTGGGGTTTTCAGGCCATTTGCTATCATCCATCACCTACATGTCTGCCACGAGCAAAATGACAAACTGAGAGCACACTGACATCCTAATTCCAGTGTTGCACTTCTTTGTCATGTGTTTACTGTGTGAGGAATCGGGCATACTATTAGTTTATACATACTGTTTAGCACTCAAGCCCATCATTTCACTGCCATCAGTACTGTACAGCAGTTAGGCCTGTAAATCCCATGATCTAAAAAGTGCATGACACTACAAGCCAAACATTTGGTGAAATACTATGTGGAGGTATGCCCGGTATCTCACTAATATAAGATATCTGTCCTTGGTATTTCGCTGGTGTGATGCTGTGCGTGCTGATCTCATATTCTGCGGTGGAATGAAAATGAGTGCAATACAGCATTTACTACACTCTTTTGAAGGCTGATTAACTCATCAGACATCTTGTACCTTTATACATAAGTGCCTATCCTTTGACCCCCTAGTCAACAGTGATAAGAAACTCCTCACTGTCCCAACTAACATCCAAGGCATCTCATTAAGGTCTAAAAAAGTTATCATTCTTCTATACACAACCCTCACAAGACTAAAGAATGCAACACACTTTTTGGCATGTATCCATCCAAACACATCAAATAACTAGAAAGACCCCAGATGTTCTTAACAGAAAAGAAAAGCACAGGTCTAAAGAAACTAAACATCAAACGCATGCTCAAAACAAGATCCCTGTATTCAGTCTCTTACAGACTCCAATGTGGCGGTCTACTTATGGCTTTTGTGCCAAGAAAAAGGCCACCCTTCTATATCTTCTTCGCTTGCACCAAACAAATAAATCCACAAACACCTAAATAAAGGATCTAAATTTCCATTAAAAAAATAAACAGAACCCACTGGCAGGACAGCTTCATCTGCTGATACTTAATCCATCTCTGGAATTAGTTACATATGCATATTACAAAGACCAAAAGTGTTCCAAGGCTCCATTCCACCATAAGCTCCACACAGAGATGTTGAAAAAAGCTTTATTCCAAAACCATCAGCATAAGCGCTCGCTTTCATCCCTAGTATTCACTCTGGGACTTTAGCAGAACAAATGAACCTGTAAAACCACCATGATTATATATCAAACCCCATTACCAATTAATCAATAAAACCATAAAACAATTATCTACACATTGCTTAAAAAGCCCACTAAAATTCAAGCATCAAATGTTGTCGATACAAATACTTGTTACCATAAATTACAAAAAACAGTATTTTAAATGCTGTGGTTTAAAGTAAAACTTGTATAATTCCATTAAATAAATATCTAAAACCTTGTTGTATTTCAAACAGTTTTAGAGTAACAATGCTCTTTTCTTCAATACAGGAAGTAGAGGAACATGATCATTTAAGCCTGGTGTACTATTTGCATTCAATTTAAATGATCCAAAAAACTTCTTTCAAATCTATTCAAAGCTCCCACCACCCTCCCCTTACGTTCAGTGGTACTACTTCTAAAATACCAAACTTGAACTTAGGTGTGGTATGAATGTGACAAATCAAAGTATGTTTATAAAGTGCAATAGTTAAATTACATTTTGCTATAGCATACATATATTCTAGTTCTAAGTCGTCTCTCAGTTTCCCCACGTAAAAGTTCTGACAAGACTGGCAAATACTGATGTATATCATCCCCTTTGTGTTAAAATTACCTCATTGTAACTTGATACCTCTTGTACCATCTCTAGTGTGGATAACAGCCATATCCAAAACATATGGACTCTGGTTGCAACATCCACACCTGGTAGTACCTTTGAAACTTAAAGGCAGTGGTGGTATTGGATGTTCCATCAAATACTTAATGTTCCAACCAGTTTTATAAACTGGAGAAGAAGCTAAAATTTTCAAAATCACCTGGTTACTTCTAAAAATGTTCCAATTCTTCTTTAATATATTTCTCATGGCTCTTTCCCCTCCTCCATAAAGGTATAACCATACTATTGATGAACACAGCAGCACCTGTGTTGTGATGATTATTGATTTGGGATAATGGGGTTCCCCACTACAAAGAAGTGGTGTGTACTTATTTCCCCATCCATCCAAGAGTTCATTACCAATATTGGCTAACAGTTTGTCAGGATAGCCTCTCTGTTTAAACATATTAGTAATAACTTTCAGTTCATCCTGGAATAACTCCTTATTAGAACACATTTGAGCTGCCCTTACTAACTGTCCTTTGAAGATGTTTTTCTTATTGTGTGAGGGGCGACAACTATGGTAGTCCAAATAGCTATTTGAGAAAGTTTCTTTCCTAAAACTTTTGAATAAAAAAATACCATTCTCTCTGGCCTTTAAAATCAAATTTTGGATAAAAAAAATACCATTCTCTCGGTCCTTTAAAATCAACACATCCACGTAATTGGTAGAATCACTAAAACAGTGAGATGTGGACTTAAAGTAGGTGCATATCTGATTAAGTTGGTCCAAGAAACCTGTAGATCGTTCCTCCAAAGGATGACTATATCGTCCAAATATCGAAAAAATGAAACCACTTTTGGCAGAACTCACTAGAGAAGATACACATTTTCTCCCAAACATAAAAGCATAAAGAACCAAACTGGCATAGATGGGGGCACAAGTAGCCCCCATCGCTACACCCTGCACTTGCTTATAGTATTCACCTTCAAATGTAAAAAAGTTATTGGACAAAATGTATTCTATTGTTGCCATTATGAAATTAATCATTTTATCATTGAGGGTTAAGTTCCCCAATAGCTTCATAAAATAGTTCTAAACCTTCACTGTGGGGAATAGAAGTAAAAAGATCCACTACATCAATTGTGTAGAACATACATTTGTCATTATACCACATAGTATTAAATTTACTTAAAAAATCCCAAACATCCTTTAGCAAATAATGCACAAATGTTAGAGATTCCTTCAAAATTCTGTCAACAAATGTACTAAGAGTATGTGGAACTATTTTGGGCTGAAATGATAACCCTGAATGGTGGGTGTTGTACGTTCTTATGCGTCTTCGGAATACCAAAAGCTATAGGTATGAGGGGATGGTCAGGTTTTTAAAAAAATCATATAAATCCTCAGTGATAGCATTTTGAAAGAGAGAATATTCTAAAAAAAGCTGGATCTTTCTGTGAGCCAAGAATACTTCATTCCTAGAAGACGTTTGATACTTATGCGTGTCAGAGAATATCAAAGAGAGTTCCATTCACATAGTCTTGTTTATTGAACAAAACTACCCCATTGGGTTTCATAATTCTCAATGAATCATCCCGTCTTAGTCTATTCATCAAATTGTGTTCTACCTTGTTGAGGTTGAAATATTTTAGTAGTACTTGAACTAAACTCTTTATGAATATCAACCTCACAGGCTTTTTCAAACACTTGTATAACGGGGTGTAATGGGGATTGAAGTAACTTTTCTTAAACCTAGACTTTGTACAGGAACACTACCTTGTTGTCCCTTGAACAAAACATTTAAATTTAATTTATGTGTAAACAGTTTAAGTTCTGTTATGACATCTACCTTACTTAGTCTAAAAGCAGGTACAAATTTGAAACTTTTTCTGAAAATAGAAAAATGTGCTTCATCAACTGTTACGTCTGTGTAGTTAAATATATTAAACCCTTGAAGGGTAAAACATTTCCTTCATGACTACCTTCAATGGTATTAACTTTGTCAAGTGTTATCTGCGTGTGTTCCTGTAACACCCCTTCCCCCTGTTGTTCCTTGGGGAGTAGTGCTGTTCTAAAAATAAGTTTTCGCTTATTTTTGTTTTCTATGCATTCAAAACTTCTTAGGGGTAGATACTTCGTATTATATTCATCCTGGTTTTTGTCATAAGTATCATAATCATTAGAAATTTCTTCATTTACTACAGGGCCACTTTGTTGTTCACCATTATATTTTTAGCTATTTATTCCCCCCTCCCCCTATAAATGACCTAGGCATTGCATATACCTGTTTTTTTTTACTATAGTCCAAGTCATCCCTTAATAACTTATTTTTAAGCTCAAGGTTTAACTTGACATTCTTTTCCACTTTCTCAAAAATACGTTCATACTGTTCAACATTTACATCAAACAATACATCCTTTAACAATAAATTAAGTTTGTCTAACTCATCAAACAAAACTTTGATACATTTATTAGTACTAATTATAAAGTCTATAAGTTCCAAACCAAAATGGTCAAAAGTCCAAACTCTTCCTCTACATTACAGTCATTTGCATCCATGCCACTGGGAAATTTGAATAATCTAAGCCCTTTTGGGACATGCTTGTTCTTTAAACTCTCTTGCAAATAGAGGTTATCGCACTGTAAGTTATATACCTTGAACATTAGGTTTTCAAATTCCTTCACAGTGGCATTAAAAGATTTAAATTCACCCTGAACGGCTTGATGTACAGTCGTATTGGAAAAAGAAACATCTTTTTTAAATCCAATCATAAACATCAACTTGACAGTCCACTTACGTTCTTCCTGTATGTTATCTGAAAAGTCACCTTGGTTGGCAAGTCTAATGCTGAGGGGAACCAGTTCTTTCTTTCTGATAGTTGGTGGCAGTGACGACTGTAGACAATCAACTATCTTACTTAAATCCTGTATTTGTTGTGAAAGGGAAGAAAAAATTCCTACCAAGTCCCATTCACTGTTGGATTTGTCATTATTACCATTAATAGGGAAGTCCAGTATATTTGCACTGTGAACAGGGGACCTCCCTCTGTTCCTCTCAGTGGTACGATCCATCAAGGCACCAGCACTATGGATATATGACAACGGAAGTGTAATTCGCATAAAAACAGTCTTTTAGTGATAAATAATTCTGGTGTCAGCCGCAGAGTTTTGCCCAGACAAATGGAAACATAAACCACGATTAGATTTGAAATAAGTTTTTTTGGATCATTAAATTGAATGCAAATAGTACACCAGGCTTAAATGATCATGTTCCTCTACTTCCAGTATTGAAAAAAACAGCACTGTTACTCAAACTGTTTGAAATACAAGGTTTTAGATATTTATTTAATGGAATTATACAAGTTTTACTTTTAACCACAACATTTAAAAATACTGTTTTTTGTAATTTATGGTAACAAGTATTTGTATCGATAACTTCTGATACATGGACTTTTAGTGGGCTTTTTAAACAATGTGTAGATAATTGTTTTAGGGTTTTATTGATTAATTGGTAATGGGGTAAGATATATAATCATGGTGGTTTTACAGGTTCATTTGTTCTAATGAAGTCCCAGAGTGAATACTAGGGATGAAAGCGCTTAACTTTTGAAGCTGATGGTTTTGGAATAAAGCTTTTTTCAATATCTCAGTGTGGAGCTTATAGTGGAGTGGAGCCTTAGAATAAACTAAAACCAAGACCAAAAAGTGTTCCGAGTGTTCTTTCAAACGTTTTTTGTTTTTTCACATATGCATATTAAACAGGCAATAGCCTTAGCTAAATTAAAAGGAAACTTAATAACTGGATGTGTATCAAAGTCTTCCCCAGTCAAACCTATTTTGCCCTCATGGATGAAGGGGGGGTTGCCCCTTGAGAGTGGATGCTGGCTAGGTGTAAACAGTCCTTGAAGTTATTCTGCTCTGTAGTCTCTTCAATACTATAACAAACATGCTGTGTGTCAGTCTCCCCCAAACATACTGTCACTGTTAACTCCACAAAAAAAAAAATAACAAAATAAGTAAGGATAAGATATTGCCTTGAAAGTATATGCATTATTCTGAGTCTACTACCATAAAGATGGTCTTCATATTGAACAATGCTGCATTACCCTTGGCTATATGAGTTATACCCCGCCAAGGATATAACAGTCTGACAGCTTCTAAGGCTTCAAGCCACCTTCCATGTGCCCAAACTGTCAGGCAGCTCCAGCTGAGTGGAGTAAAAGACAAGTTTGGAAAAAAAGCCCTTCAGAGCTTTAATGCCACTGAAGAGTATGCTTCTCTAAGACATTCGAGGATAGACGATCTGTTTGTGCTTTCCTTTGCTGGGCAGGTAAATCTCCTTTGGAGAAAACTTTCCATTTTTCTTCATTTTCTTTCTGTTTTATTTACTTTCCTCTTCAGGAAAGTTGTTTTAAAGTTAGGAGTGTTGTGTTTTAACAGGCTGTCTCAGGACTGTAACATAGAAAAAAAGAAAGAGTGCTCCATTTAAAACTATCAGTTTAAATGTAGCCCAACGTAACCAAAAACATTTTTCTCTTGTGAAATTGTGTTTATTTTTCTTTTATGGGGCTGGCACAGTATTTAATGTGCCTTTTTATGTCAAAAAAAGCATTTTTTGTCTGTGAACTCGTAGTGTTTAACAATATTTACTGCTCATCTTCCCTGGGAAAGAGGCACCGTTTTCCACTTGATCATGGTCAGTTTGTCTTCCAACCGTAAAAACAAAGTTAAGCAATCAGCCTTTGCCACTAGAGCAGGCTAGCAATTTGCCTCAGCCACAGATGGATGACTCTGCTGTGGCCATTTCTTGTACCTCAGACCACTCATCTTTTACCCCAAAACCATCTGATGTAACACCTACAGCCACTATGGATGGGGGGGGGGTTAGCCACATACTCTGCAGCTGCTGAGTTCCCCTTAGGGGGACAGGGAGAGCCATTCTTGTCTATCCTGGAAGTGAGACCAGGGGAAAGTTTCCTCTGTTGTGTCAGGGTGCTTTGCCCATTCATAGGAAACTGCTGTTGCCATTAGTAACAAGGTTGGCCACATTTTTCCAGTCAAAAAAACAGAAAACCAAGCATGTATTTTACTCCTTCAAAAACTTCCTTGGAAAGGAGCAATTTACTGGGTCTGACTCCGGGTTTAATTCAGGCTATTGACCCCTTTTGCAAGCTAGATTTGGGTAAAATAAAGAAAGAGAACATTCTTCTTTTCCTGAAGAGATGCAAGATTCTGAATCTGAACAGGAAGATGCACAGATGTATACAGTTTCCACCCTCAGACTTCTGACCCAGACACAGAGAAGAGCTCACTTTCTGATTCTCCCTGTAAGGGATTATCTTTATATGACAGTACTGCTAGAATGTGCTAGTGTGTTCAGTGGGAGAACACAGATTTCTCAGACCTCCAGACAATACTAGGAGTTGTTACAGAAGGATTTTCCAGAATCTACACCCATTCCTCCTGCTTTGTCTGTTTAAAGGATATGAATGCTGCTGCCTATAAATTTCCTGATAGACAGCTGCCCCTGAAAAGGTAGATAGGATGTATAAAGTTAAATTTTTAGACACTATTCCCAAACTGAAACCAGCAGATATAGCTTTAGTTTATCCCACTGCTGCTAAGCACTTGGATAATTCCAATCCTACTCTGTCTAATAAGGACGGGAAAATTATTGTCAAGTATGCGGTGGTGCTGCGGTAGCGTTGTCGTCTCACAGTAAGACGCTGTCCGGTTCGATTCCCAGCTAGAGTGTCTTCTGCGTGGAGACATGCGTGAATGGGCGTACCTTCGTTGAGGGTTGTGTGTCAGGGCTGGTAACTCGGCACGTAAAAATCAACTACCAATCATTAGTGGACCGGAGTTCTGCTGTGGCGACCCCTAACCGGGAAAAGCCGAAAGACACAAACAAACAAATGCAGGAAAAAGTGTATACTACTGCATCATTAATATTCAGAATTTTGAATCGTCAGCCTCATATGTTAAAGTTTGCTCTGATGTTAACATTTGTTCTGACAAACTGCAAAAGTAAGACGGATGTTTAATCTCTAGTTTCTTATTGTTTGAAAAAATCTGCTTTAAATAACTTGCCATTATCTATTGCACAGGTCTACTCATTGTTTGCAATGTGTATGTAACTCTGTTGATACTTTTTCCAGGGTTACGGCCACTGAAAGTGAGTTGAGGATGTTTGCATGGCTGTACTCTCAAAACCTCCCAGATGATGTTAAAAATTAGATTTTAAATTCTCCCTTAAACAGAGATGTAGTGTTTGGCCTCTCTGGTGAAAAGGTGCTCAAAACATGTGATGAAAGGGGCAAGCTGATCCCGGGAATCTCTAAGATTTTTCAGCCCTCTTTTTCTAAATTGTCTAAGGGATTTTCTATTTCCTTGTCCAATTTTAGCAAAAAAAAAAAAAAAAAAACAAAACAAAAACTGAAGAAACAGTCTCAACAAAATTCAAATAAACAGAATGATAAGAATAAATGGCAAGGGGCTCCAACCTTCCCAAAAATAAGGACAGTCCAACAAGTCTGAATGACTATTCAAGAGATCTTACATGACACCAAAAAACAGTAGCCGAACTTAACAAAAATGAAAAAAACGAATAAAAAAGACGGCCAAGATCACCCAAAAGCTTTAAGCGCTTTCATCACCTCTAGTGACTTCTTCACTGAATAATGATACAAAGCACTACCAATTTAAAGTGCATTCTAACAAGCTAGTAATTAAATAATTAGATGCTTAAAATAATCAATACATCATACATTCTTTAAATGATGCTTCAAGCCCTTTCTTTTTAAGTAAGCAGTAAACTCATCACTATTATTTAAGCCAGGTGGAAAACGGGCATTAAGGCTCACTTGCCACACATATTCTCTCCAGCTTAATTCACTCTCTGCATCAAACCTTCTGTCATAGTTATAAATTTCTAACAGAACAATAAACTTAAACTTAACATTACATTTACTGGATGCATAATGCTTCGCTAACGCATTCTTTAAGTTACCTGTTTCAACAGCATACTTATGTTCATACACTTGTTTATACAATGCTCTGACAGTACATCCTACATAAAAAGAAGGGCATGATTGACATAAAATTAAATATACAACATACTTGCTTTTACAACTGAAAGACTTAATAAAATTATATCTAAAACCATTAATATTGACTTCACTGACATCCATTAGTAAATAATCACATAACTTGCAGTTAAAACACTTGAGCATCCCTAATTTTTTAGTATTTAGACTGATAGGTTTCTCCATCCTACTCTGAAATAAATTCTTGAAACTTTTGCCTTTTTGTACTTTGAGGTCTATCCCCCACTCTATCTTTCAACTCAACTGAACTTTGAAATATTTTCCAATTATTAGTAATTAACTTTTTATTATTATAACTATCTACTGAATTACTAATTTGCATACGAACACCAAACTCTCCATTACTCAGGGTGGTTTTCTTAAATGTAGCATTGTTATATCTTAAAGAACTTACTTCTTTTAAAGCATTGTGAGTAACACTAGAGGGATAGCCTCTAAATCTAAATTTTTCACACATTAAACTACTCTCTTTATCAAAATCACTATCATATTTAGTAAGTCTGTTTACGCGTATTAACTGACTTTTAACAATATTATCTTTCATCCCTTTCGGATGCATACTACTATAATATAAGTAGTTATTATTTTGAACTTCTTTTCTGAATATCTTGGTATAAATCTTTTCACCACTCTTGATCACCTCTACATCCAAGTATTTAATACTGATAGTGCTATACTCTGCTGTAAACTGCAAATATGTGTTGATGCCATGTACATAAAACTATTCAAACTGTCTTCATCCCCTTTCCATAAAAGAAAAACATAGTCAATAAAGCTGATGTAAAATCTAATATTATCAGAAAAAATACTTCATAAAATATTGATTCTTTCCCAGCCATGCATAAATAAATTAGTGTAGCTGGGTGCCATAGCGGCACCCATTGCTACGCCATTTATCTGATGGTAAATGCAATTGTCAAATTCGAAATAATTATAACTTAAAATGATATCAAGCATTTCCATCAATAAGTCAACTGTATTTTTAGAATAAATTTTAGAATTAAGTAATTCTACCCTTATTGTCTCCAGTCCCTCAACATTTGATATCATCGTATATAAAGACTGGATATCAAGAGTAACTAATATAACATTTTCAGTTATTAACAAATCTTCCACCTTCTCCTTGAAATCAAAAGTATATTTGATAAAGGTGGGACCTTTTTCAACAACTCTTTGCAAATACCTATCAGTATATATAGCTAAAGCCTCAGTCTTACTATTAACACTGGATACTATTGGCCTTATGAGTGGATCATCCACACACTTATGAATTTTGGGTAGACTAAATGCACGGCTTAGTTTAGGAGTGTCTGTTCTTAAACACTTTCTGATGTCATCTGCAATTCTATTAGTGTAAAACCACTCCTCTATCATAGAATGAATGAACGCAAATGACTTTCTCACTTCAGAGAAAAAAACTTTTTTTATAAAACTTAGTGTCAGATAACATATCATACATCTTGCGTTCATAATCCAGTTGATTTAACACCACCAATGCTCCACCTTTATCTGCCTTGGTAATTAATATATCTGGATTATTCAAAAGACACTTAAGAATACTATTTTCATGTTTATTTAAGTTATAATACTTAAAACTACCAGGCTGGCTTAATAAATCAATAATTTGCATTTCTGTCGTCATTAGGAAAATTTCTAATTCTTTTTTTAAAGGGGGGTTGAACAAACTAGTTTTTTTGAACTCATTTGAAATAAAAGCATCATCATCAAAAATCATCCTAAAATTTAATTTTCTGAAGTAGTCTCTAAGTGAGTTAACAGCATCACATTTGTCTGTTCTTGAACTAGGCACAACGTTCCATCCTTTAGATAACAAGCAACAAGTTTCTTCATTCAAAAAGAATTAATACAAATTAATAATTTTAAATTTAATGTCACTATTATCTAGTACCCCCGTTGTTGATATCTCTGGTTTTTCCATTTCCTTCTCCGAAAATTGTTGCAGTTGTTGTTGTAATGGTAATTCCCTGCAGGGCGGTTTACTGCTGTTACCTCTGCCCAAGTCCTTGTGCCCTGTGCTCCTGTTTGATAAACAGTTACTGGTTGTTGCACCAGTGCACTGTGAAAATTTGAAGAACTAGATGTTTGACTAGTGGATGGCTGTACATCTCTATTACTATTGTTACCATTTATAGCCGCCAAACGCTCCGAACTGCGAGGAACATCATCATCCTCCTCACTACTGTCTCTAGTTGCTTGAGCCGAAACAGGGAGCCAATTGGTGGGTTCCCTCACATGACTACGATCAGGAATCGGATAAGCTATACCTTTTACGTATTCATCAGAATCACGCAAAAGTTTCTTGGTCTTACATTTTTTGAGTATCTCATTCTCCTTAATAAGTTTATCTTGGATACAACAGAACTTGGCATAAAAGTTGTCGTTAGTAACTATCTTTTAAATGAAAAAATTCAAGTTTAATTTTAGTATTGAGGTTATTCATCCTACTGTTATAACCTCTAAGCATCTCAACATATTGCAAGCCAACTTTCTGATTCAAAGCAATCCAATTTTTAATAAATTCTCCATCTGGATCTTCTACAGTCACTCGTAAGCCCTTCGGCACACACTGCACTCGCAAACAGTTTTCAAAATATAAATTGTCCCACTGAAGCCTCGTTAGCTTCAGCAAATCTTTTTCTAAACAGTTAAACAGCTCACCAAAGTTAGGACTGCTATTTCCTCCATCTGCTTGATTAACTTCGGCGAACGGATCAATTGGAGACGTCAAAACACTAGATAATACAGCATCATTCCTGCTATTCAGAATAACAGCTCTGTTCCCAGCTCCATTCACTGTATTAATTACACTGCTGCCAGGCATATTCTCCATAGTTCTGTTTTCTCCAAGCCCACGTACAAATGCACCATTTGGAGCATCTGTTAAAGTGCATCCTGAAGGTAAAACCAAGAAACTCGAACCGCTTTGGGTGTCCATATAACCAAATAAAATTAAATGACACCAAAAAACAGTAGCCGAACTTAACGAAAATGAAAAAAACTAATAAAAAAGACGGCCAAGAACACCCAAAAGCTTTAATAAAACATTAAACAGTAAGTGCTTTCATCACCTGTAGTGACTTCTTCAGACTGAATAATGATACAAAGCACTACCAATTTAAAGTGCATTCTAACAAGCTAGTAATTAAATAATTAGATGATTGAAATAATCAATACATCATACATTCTTTAAATGATGCTTCAAGCCCTTTCTTTTTAAGTAAGCAGTAAACTCATCTCTATCATTTAAGCCGGGTGGAAAACAGGCATTAAGCCTCACTTGCCACATATATTCTCTACAGCTTAATTCACTCTCTGCATCAAACCTTCTGTCATATTTATAAATTTCTTCCAGAACAATAAACTTAAACTTAACATTACATTTACTGGAAGCATAATGCTTCCCTAACGCATTCTTTAAGTCACCTGTTTCAACAGCATACTTATGTTCATACACTCGTTTAAATAATTCTCTGGCAGTAGGTCCTACATAAAAAGAAGGGCATGACTGACATAAAATTAAATATACAACATACTTGCTTTTACAACTGAAAGACTTAATAAAATTATATTTAAAACCATTAATATTGACTTCACTGACATCCGTTAGTAAGAGCAAGAGATCTTGTTGACCCCCTAGCACCGATCCCTTTGAAAGTCAATCTCCATTTTCTCTTTGGCAAAAGATGGTGTCAGGCAAATGGCTTCTGAAAATGATACATCAAGGTTACAAATGGCAGTGGGAGGAAATTCTTCCTTTAAAGGCATAATTCGACATCCTCCAGACCAGACTTGTGTTCACCTGTTCTTCGTCACATGCTGTCCCACAGAGTGATAAAACCAGTTCCTCCTTCCCAGGTTGGGAAGGATTTTTATTCAAGGATGTTCCTACTGTCAAAGAAAGGAAATGCTCAGATACCACTTCTGTATCTTTCGTTCCTAAACCTATTTGGGATAGTGCCCAAATTAAAAATTATGTCACTTTACAATCTGCTAACTCTTCCTCTTTCAAGTTTCAGACTTTCTGGAAGAAAAAAGGGGCCAGGGTGGGAGGGGGCACAACATTTCTTTAAGAGTTGTTCAGAGTTATTGGACTCTCCTTGGTGGGTCTATATTACATAATCGAAGAGACACTTCTTCGAATATGTAATCATTGACCCCTAAACACCGAAATGTGAAAACCGTGAACATCCAAAACCACTAATTTTTTCCTAGGGAAAAAATCTGCAGGGCCATAGAAACAAGACAAACACTTCAAATGTTCAGATTCAGATGGTATTTCTAAACAACATAAGGCACTGGATTTGAGCTCAACGATCGCGTTTAAAGTGTTTCCCTCCTGCATACCAAACAGAGAAATCAAAGATAAGAAATGAACTAAATCCCGAAAACGTAGTTTTTTTCCCGTTAAAACAGTAATAATATGCTTGACCTTTGCCCTACAAAAAATTAAAATTAAGCCTCTACCTTTAAAATGTGTTCGTATAAATCTCATCAATGCAGCTGTTACGTGTCCACAACTCATGAGCCGATTGGCTATCACGGTGCTGAGAGGGACTGTTGTTGCCCATTAGAGCATATTGAGTTATTAAATAAATGTGTTTCATAGTTAAAGTACCAGTAGAGTCTACGTGCAGACAGGGGTAAGTAATGGGCATTTGGTCCAACAAAGACACTGCAAGACTGCTGACTGCAGTCTTTGCAATGACAAGTTCATGCCACAGCATGATGAAACAGGATGTGATAAGCTTTTGCAGTTTTTCAAATACATTGTTAAGGCTTTGGTGCAGAGTAATGTACCCAGTTACCAAAGGGACAGCTAAGTGCTTCTTTCGTTCATGGAGGAAAACCGCATATAGTAACACTTGCATTTTAGATCAGTGTGTGTTCATTAAGTAAATGATGCTGAATCATATGGAACTTTCTTAGAGACGTCAGCTATGGATGTCATTTCTACAGAAAGAAACAAATATATAAACACTGATGTAGAGAAAGGACATTTGTTAAAGTAGTAAGTGAATATGTAATTCATTTGTGAATTTAAAAGTGGAAAGTGTGGACTTACTTTATCAGAAAAGTACTTCAATATTGTACATTAGTATGAAATTAAGAATTAGTTGAAGCAGTAATCTGAAACTACTGTAGTAAGTTTAAACTGTGTGTGTGTGAGTTTGTAGAAAAAAAAGAAGTTCCTTTTTAGTTTGATTTTGAATGAGTGGTAGGAAGTTATAGACCTAATTTCAGACAAAAAAGTGCTCGATAACCTGCTGTCACTTTTACCATTATTGGAGCAACACTTAACTCAGTCGCTGAGCTTTGAATCCAGTGTCTTGTCATGTCTTTCTGCTCTTAATCTAA
Source organism: Protopterus annectens (assembly GCF_019279795.1). NCBI lineage: Eukaryota > Metazoa > Chordata > Ceratodontiformes > Protopteridae > Protopterus > Protopterus annectens. The sequence continues at coordinate 961,536,056 of NC_056725.1, forward strand.
CCAGGTATGTATAAATATTTTACTGGATAATATTTAAAAAAAGATGTAAATTCAAAATTTTACACAAGACCAAAAAGACATGACAAGACACTGGATTTGGAGTTCAGGAACCACGTTTAAAGTGTTGCCTCGATAACGGAAAAGTACTAAATATTAGATAAAACCTGATGCTCAGGGATATCTCTGATTTTAGACCAAAATTTTGCTCAGTGTTTTCCAAAGCTAGTGATTTCTTTTAAGAAAAGGTAAAGGAATACTCATTTTATGAGAATCATTCTAACTTCTTTTACTTCAGAAAATACAAATTCATACATTTTTCTCTCACTTTTTTATATTAATAGTACCAGTGTCCCTAATTTAGGCCCTCTGTAGTAGGACGTTGAGAACTATGTATGCTGAACCCCACATTTTTATATCATACCGGACTTGGATTCCATTTAATCCAATAGCATGCCCCCAGATTCATATACCTTGTATAAGCAGAGAAGACTCCCTTGTTTGCTTCAGTTTTACGAACTACAAATGTGCCAATCACAAATACATTTTGAGGTTGCCTAGTTTCTCAATTCTAACTGGTTTAAGACGCAGCACATGTTTAGTGGACAACTCCCCCTCCAAGTACTGTGATTCTGCAAGTGTGCCACAGTAGTGGCCCTTTGTGACTGCTATGGATTGTGTGCCCTAGTTTCCTGTGCTTGGAAAGCTTTTACCAGGCTCTGTTTTATGAAGCTCTAAAGAATCTTGGTATATCTTCTTGCAGGGGTGTCTACACATTTACTGGAAATATTACTTGCTATGCAGCTTAGCCTTCAGTGTTGGCATACATTTACTTCTGTCACACATTAAGAGAACATGTCAAAGAGCAGAGCATTCTCAGGCAGCATGATGCAGAATTTCCACTGCTTGATGTAACCACCATCTACAGGGACTTTAAAGAAATTAGAGTTTGAACAGTAACAGCGTATTACCCATTACCTATTTCTAATTAGAGCTGCTGAAAAGAGAACTGTGTTGGTGGCTTCTGAAGCTAAAGTTCTTTTTATGTTACAGGAAGGTGGAGTTATTAAACTTTCCCTTTAAGACATTGTCACCTCACAGTAAGACGCTGACCGGTTTGACTCTCAGCTATAGCATCTTCTGCGTGGAGACATGCGTGAATGGGCGTACCTTCGTTGAAGGTTGTGCGTTAGGGCTGGCAACTCAGCACGTAAAAATCAACTGCCAATCATTAGCTGACCGGAGTTCCGCTGTGGCTACCCCTAACCGGGAAAAAACGAAAGACACAACAAACAACAACTACTGTTTAGGTTAGTTTATCAAGTAAGAGCTATTAATTTCCCAGTTGGTTTCCACTGTCCAGAATGTCAAGTACAAATGAGACTCAAAAAACAAGAATGTCATTTATAGATGAGACTCCTGAAAACCAGTCATACAAGTAAAAGAAAAGTGATGCCTTACTAACCCACTACAGTACTTAAACTTATTGTAAAAATAACTGTCACAGAGGGCAAGTGAAAATGAAATGTTGAAAACTTAAACAGCACTGTATTAAATTTGCTGCATTTGGCACAAGTCATGGAAAAACTGACCTTTACGGAGCAGTCACTTTACCTTGTTAACACATGCTAAAAGAAAATTTATACTTCAGTGGCAAACATTTAACCACTACATTTATTACAGATTTTACATACGTATATAAAGTAGTGATTACTCTTGTGTAGCGTGGACTTAACTCTTCCAAGGAAGACTATTACCTGTGCTTCACTACCACTTACAGAATGCTTCTCCTGTTTATCCACCTCTTCTTTTGGCTCTTCACTTTTTACTACCTCCTCTTCAAGTTTTACATTCTGATCTTTGTCTGCTGTAGTCTCCTCCTCCTTGACTGGAGCTGGCTCTTCTTTTCCAGCGTCCTCTTCTGACGTCTGGCTCTGGGACCTTTGTTTTTTTCGCCATGAAGGCAGGAACCTTGAGATGCCCTTGCCTCCTGATGGGTTTCTTTCTTTTTTATCACTGCTTGGGCTACTTTTGCTGCTTGGAGGTGTACCTGCAGGAGATCCTCCTCCTTGTGGCGGAGACTGTGCTTCCGTGTCTTGGTGCTGATCTCCAGAACTGTCTGCTCTTTCTTCCCGATTCTCAAGGCTCGAGGATGTGGATTGTGGAGACTGCTGATGACTAGGAGATGCAGGCTGTTCATCAGACTTCTCGGTCTCTTTCTGTACTTCAACACCGGTGTCACCTTCAGTTGTCATGGTTACAGATCAAGCTAGAAAAAACAACAATAATATAAGATGGTGAGGAAATAACCACAGATAATTCTGCCTATTCCAGGACAATACATTTCAGACTGTTGCAAGTGTCCAGATGTGAATGGACTGCATTATAATCATTTCATATATATGCATTTGAATGTACAGTGCAGTCACTGCTCGAGTTAAGTGCTCCAAGTATTGCATATTAAAAAATAATAAAATAAAATGGTTACAATATTACCAATAGAAATTATTATTCTAATTAACACATCAAATACAAAAACATTTAGTTAGTACAGAAACAAACAAAATAATGAAAAAAACAAAATTTCCATAAAATTAAGAGCAGAGATATTTTCTGCCATAAGGATATACTGAGCCACAAGCCGTTAACAGCATATGAAAGAAATATGGACAGAGAAGGAAACAAAGATAATAAAGAGTTTCCACATCGTGTATATCTGCATGAATGTGCATGCGTATGAATGAACCTGCAAGAGAGAAGGCAGCATTCAATCTTATCTACCCAAACAGGGACTATCTACTAGTTTCTCAGCAGTTATTCTACAACCATCCACTCTTCACATTCTCTTACCTATTATGACCACTCTTACATGTTTACATGTTTCAGTTTTATCTGTCAATAATTCTAAAGCATACAACCCCTCTTTAAAAAAAAAAATTCTTGTCACTTAAATGTGCTGCCTTCAGTCACTCACTTTATGAGTTTTACCTCCAATTATTTTTTTTACCTCCAATTTTGTTTTTCAATCTCTTGCATATCCATAATACATAAGAAATAACCTTCATGTCTCACTTATCTCTCAGACTACATACCAGACTTCCTGCATTTGGTGGAGACCAACATGTAAAATGGCAAAATGAACTCTGTTGCTTTCCGGCTACAGTCCCTGTTCTGCATCCATACACTTGTACAACTTTACTCTTTTGAATGATGATTACTTACCTCCCTTGAGGTTTCTCTACTCAGCCCTGTGACAGTCCATCTAATTAACAGGAATATCCCCTCCTTGTGTTACTTACTGCATATTAGCTGCTGTCTCCTTGAGTACACACACAATCTAATAAAACATTGAACATTTTACTATAGCAGGTAACTGTTCACAATGCTGTCAGCAGTACAAAAAAAGATGCTTACAACTTTATTCTTGCCAATACCAGGCTTGTAGTACCCTACTAGATAGTGGCCTGCATAATGAATTTCACCTTATCATCACTACTGTCTGATCACTAAACATTAGACTTCTTCTGAACAATCCTCCGGACAAAACATTTTTCCCTCAAATAGCCTCCTCTATGACAGTTCATAGGATGATACTAGGCTATTGGCATGGAGGCACTTATAAGCTTAGCCAAGAATTTCATCCACGTTCCCTCAAAATTAGCACCTGTTTCCCCTGTTCAGCAGGGACACAGCTGGGATGCCAGGTGTATATGTTATGTTTCCCATCCATTCGTCCAGGTTCCTCTTAAAGAGGCTAGAGAGGTACTCTGCTTGACATGGAGGGGAAGTCTATTCCACAGACAGGGGAGTCTTTGGGACACAAATCTATCCCACCAACATGTTCTACTAATGCCACAGACCAGGTTAAGGCCTTGCATGTGGGTCGCATGAGTGGAGTTTGTCTTACGGATATGCAGCATCAAGGCTGGGTCTGAAATGGCCATGTATGCCAGACACAGGTCACCTCTGAGCAGTCTGTATGAGACTGAGTAGAGAGACAAGGCTTTTAGCCTATCTGTATAGGGGACAGGTGTTTGAGACCCTGGATTTTCCTGGTCAGGAACCTCTGTGGTCTCTCCAACTGCTGCATGTGCTTGGCAAGGTACAGCTGAAATATTTACTGAAGTCAAAATAAACCCCAGCTACCACTCACCTCGATACACCTCCAATGGAATCCAAAAACAAAAAAAAAAAGACCTATACAATGTGCTTCCTGTACCAAATGGGCTCAGTTCTAGTCGCCTCATATATATAAACAGTAAGCTTACTTTTCCTCATCGTACTCCCGCTTCACATTTAACTTGTACACCAATATACTGCTTTCCAGTCGCTTGACAATAAAGCTCTTGGCTAGAAAATGTCTGGACAAGGTTTGTACCTGGTTCTTTAAAAATGCTAGCTCGTAATTTTATTACTTTGGTTTAATCTTCCATTTGGTTTGGTTCATTGCTCACCTTTAACTTCTGTGATCCTGTCCTGCCTATGGCCCATAAATAGACCCTGTTATTACTTTCTCAGGCAGTCCAGTGCCTCCTAATCACTCCGCTAAATTCAATGCGTTCTCACAAACTAACACTGAGGTATAAATAATGGTTTAGTACTTCTGCCCGATCATGTGCATCTTCATATTTATTACAATAAAACTCTGATATGTCTGATTTATACTTCATATGCTTACTGAGGTGCAAAAAAGCAATTGTAAGTACTCTTTTGTTATCCTATCTAATAAATTATGCTTCACTGTTACCTTATTTGCTTAAACTGGCACTCTCTTACATTTATCTCTTGCCTTCATTTTTTTTTTTTTCGTTTTCACTACACAATCCTTTGTTATTTACAAGTCATCCCATTAAATAGTCACACCATCACTACATTTTTTACAACCTTCCACTGAAAGTACTAAACCACAAAAAAATGTATGGAAAGCATCACCTTCCAAAATTCTCTACCTCATTAGGCATTACACACTTCATTAGCCTTTCTAGCTGGGTTCTGAACTCTCTAAAACTGTGTCTACGATAAACTCAAACAAACCAACGAAAAACTGTTGAAAACAAAAAAATCAATGCAAAGTGGAAAACTCTCTGTGTACAGACCTCAGTTTTATTATTAATGCTTTCGTTTAACCATTGCCAAACTTCTTCAGATGCAACTCAAAACTGCATGCATCAACTTTTAAAACTTCTCATCACATGACCCATTTAGTCCTCACTGGAGTCATTAGATCTTTAAGATACCATAACCAAATATTCCATTAAAAACAGTAAACTACCATAAAGCTGCTTTTTAAATAGTACAAGACACTGCAAATGTAATACAACAAAAGAAGGTGCCGACATTCATTTAATACGTGTCATGTTATGATCATTTCCAGGAGTTAAATTATTACTTTATTATAAAAGCTTAAGAACCATTGTAGCTATTGTTGTTACACCACTTCATTATAAAAGTACTGTTAAAATGCTATAAAACTGCCACTTTTAATAATTTATATGACTAAATAAATATAAAACCCAGTGTTTAGATAACACATATGAAAGCCATATGAAAAAATAATAAAAAATATAAAAAGTATTATAAAAAAAGTGTAAAAAAGCATGTAAAACAATACATCCAAAAAATAACATGCAAAAAAATTCAAAAAAAGCATGAGAAACCCCAGCTTGTCTATGACAGTAATAACGCTATGCTAGAAGTACTAAACCTATCTATTCAAGGCCCTATGTTTAAGTACACTATTGACAGATGAATATTCATTCAGACCTGGTCGTGCATATGCATTAAGCAAGATTTGCCATTTTAATTCTTTCTCCTCTAATTGCAAAGACCAAGGCCCACTCCTTGGGCTGACCAAAACTTGCTCTATTACCATATATTTAAATTCATGGCCTTCATCAGTAATAACATGTCTGGCTAGAGCATTAGTAATGGAATGCAGTGGAAGCTGAACAGCAAGGATGATCACAGGCCTCGTTTCCCAGAGGGAAAAGGAAATACCTCTTCTCAGTTTAACAGCTCTTACCGAGCGGCTTACACAACGAGTGGGTGGTCTGCATTCAACTTTAAGTGCTATCCAAACGCAACAAGTTTGGGAGGCGAACGGCACTAACAATTCTACAAATGTATCAACTGGTTCTGAAGAAAGATCGACTCCACCATACCACAGGCAGCAAAGTGGCTTATTAAAAGAACTGCAGCAACAGCAGAGTAGTGGATACCAAGCTAAGCAAATGGCAAGAAGCACTGGTATGTTTCTTTTAGGTGTGAATGCAGCACTACATTCTTATACTTCATTAAGTAGTTATAATAATCAACAGTTAAGGCAACATTGGGAAACCCCTGCTTTTAGGGACTGGTTTAAAAGGGGCCTCAATTTTTCTGGTAATTGCCCTGCAAACATTTAATGACAGTATGCATGAGAAACTAAATAACTTTGATTATAAGCTGCATAAATTCAAAAAGTTACAGCTTGAAAATGCTTATCTGAAGGAATGTTTAAGTAATAATATTATACCAAAGGGTTTAAGATTATGGTGTTATCCCCACAGGCTTAGTTGCAAATTCCCCTCTGCATACTGAACTGGTCAGTTTAACAGACATGGTTGCAAGTTCCTCGAAGTTTTAATCAAATATAATACTGAGGACATAGACAATTTGGGTGAGGAACTTGACCAGCTGGAAAATAGCAAAGCAGGATGAGGCATATGCTACATAAAAGTTTGAACATCAGGAACTTATAGCAGTATTGAATAAAATGTAATGATGCTCAAGGAAAATAAAATAAAAAAGTGGAACAGAGACAGAGATGAGTACATAAGCCTCCAAAGAGTCAACAGTGGGGTAGAAAAAAACCATGCTTCTGATGTTGTCAACGCTCCTGAATATTCAAGTCCAGGTGGAAACTAATCAGCACATATAAAATGAGCATGTTTTTGTTAATAATAATCAGCAGTCATTTAATATTAATGATTAACAACAGTTGCCTTACTTAAGACTTTCTGAAAGAAATAGCGAAAGGAACCAAAGATCAAGGACTTGAGAATCTTAATGACCGGGATTTTTATACACCTTCACAGATGAATCAGCAAAGGGGGCTTCAACAGAATTGGCTGCGACGAGCCAGGCAGGTCAGGAACAGGAGCAACCAGAGATAGGTTATGTAAATAACTTGTAACAACAACGCCCATTACTCATTTCGGAAAAACATGGGGTCTTTAGAATATACAATTTTTCACAGAGTTTGGTTGATTCCAGCATGGCTGATTTTATTAGTGAAGGACTGAATTTTATACCTAGGTCTAGGACAAATATTGCAACAGCTGTTATTGACCTAAAGCTTTATTTACGTAAGCTTAATTTCAAATTAATGTTGGAAGGTGACAGCAATGTCTGGTGACACACATATAGATAGCACATTCAACCCACCCCTCTACTCTGCTCTTATGATTTATCAGAATATGTGTGAACTTGACTTTCGACATGCTGCATAAGAGCAACAAGGCTGCAGATAATCTAACAAGTAACAAAAGGGAACTGTTAACATATCTCAAAGGGCAGAATATCAGAGTTATGAAACCTGACAAGGGGGTGGGTTAGTGATTATGATGTGCATGACTACAACAAAAGAATGACAAAAATTTTGGAAGCGGATACATATGAAGTTTCCAAAAATCAAGTTAATGGAGCCTACAAAAGTACAGTGGTGTCCCTGCAGGACATGTTTCTTGAGAGGTGTACTGACATTAACTTGTATAACTATGTCACTATGTCCTCTCCTACAAAAAGTATAGTTGTGTACACTTACCATAAATGTAGATGTTCGACTGTATTCACTGTTGCAGTCATCACATTTGGGTTATCTGCCTGCAGGTAGCCCTCAGCCGGCCTGAATACCAGAGTCTTGAGGATTTCTGCGTCAGATGCTGTCACTTCTTCCATGACGTCAGGTCATCAGGTGTATAAAACGTGACCGACACCATTACATCAGTTTTTCTTGCCCCAGATATCAGGTGCCCCCAAAATGGGAAGCAATTGTATGGTGCGGAAAACCCCCAGCAAAAAGCAAATACACATAGTATAAGATATGCCAAACCAAAAAGGTAGGTGAAAGCAAAGACAATCATGGAGGGAAACCAGGACTGCAACAGTGAATACACTCTAACGTCTACATTTATGGTAAGTGTACACAACTGTACTATGTTCATTGTGTTTCACTGTTGCAGTCATCACATTTGGGTTGATTCCCAAAGCTAAGGAAGGGTGGAGGTAGATTAAGAAGCATTAGGACTGGCAATCAGGCCCTGTAAGACTGCTGTGGTAAATCAAGCTCTGGATTTAGAAAAGATAGGCAAGTGGAAATGCTTGGTGAAAGTGTGTACAGAGCTCCATGTTGCAGCATCCAGGATGTCCCGGTAGGGACTCCTCTGAGAAATGCAGTAGAGGTAGATGTAGCCCTAGTGGAATGTGTTCTTATCCCCTGTGGGGTAGGTTTTCCATGGTGCTTGCAGCAGAAATGGATGCAGTGTGCTATCCATTTAGATATGGTTTGCTTTGAAATTGCCTTCACCTCTGCCCCTGCAGCAAAGCTGACTAACAGCTGGTCAGATTTTCTGAGAGGCCTAGTCCTGTCCAAACAGAATCTAAGCTGTCTGTGCACATCTACATAATGCAGTATCCCTTCCCCTTTATTTTGAGGATTACGGAAAAAAGTAGGCAAATGAATGGACTGGTTTAAAGCCACACTAGACACCACCTTGGGCATAAAAGATGGGTTAGTCCTGAGGGAAATCCTGTCCGCATGGAAGATAATGAAGGGTTTCACTGCCATAAGGCCCTGCAGTTCATACACTCTTCTTGCTGAAGTAACGGCTAGAAGTAAAGCTGCTTTCGATGAGAGGAATTTCAACTATGCTGTAGCAGCCGGTTCAAAGGGGGGAAGTGTAAATTTTTCCAATACAAAGTTAAGGTCCCAGGCTGGAGTGGGAGCTGTCCTGGGGTGGTGGTCTTAAATGTTTGGCCCCTCTAAGGAACGGTTTTACCAGAGGATGAGAGAAGAGGGGTGGCTCAGTATTATAATGAGCTGAGATGGCAGAGGCATGAATCTTAACTGAAGAGAAGGATAGGCCCTTGTGGAACATTTCTGTTAAGTAATCTAGTATACGAGGTAAGCTGGGCACAGTTGTGCCCATCCCTTTGAGACTGGCTCCAGGAACAGTATCTTTTCCACTTTTCTGAATAGGATTTTCTAGTACTAGGCCTCCTTGCCTCAAGAATGACATCCAGAACCTGCTTACTGAGGGATGCTAGAGGTGAGTTCACGGGATTAGCCAGGTTGCAAGGTCCAGGATCTGAAGCAGAGAGTGCAGAATTTGTCCCCCCTGTTGGGACAGCAAGGAAGGGGTCTGAGGCAGGTGCCATGGTTGTAGCACTGTCAGACTGCGCAAAAGAGGATACCAGTGTTGGCGTGGCCAGTCTGGTGCAATCAGGATTGTCCTTGGCCTGTCCTGTTTGATCTTTACTTGAACATTCGAGGGGAGAGGCAAAGGGGGAAAGGCATAGACTGATAGGCTTTCCCAGGAAAAGGACAGGGCATCCACCTTCCAAGCTTGGCTGTGGAGAGTCCTGGTGCAGTATTTGTTCAACTGATTCTGAGGGGAAGCAAACAGGTCCACCTCTGGTGTCCCCCATCTCTTCTCCAAAAGCTTGAATATTTTGGGTTCCAGTTTCCATTCGTGTGGGTCCATGAGATTTCTGCTTAAGTCGTCTGCCAGTGAATTTAGTTTGCCTGGCAGGAACTGAGCTTGTAGGTGCACAATTGGTTGCTCAAGGCTGTGTTCCATAGAGCCATGGCTAGTCTGCAGAGCGGGTAGGAATGTGTTCCCCCCTGCTTGTTTATGTACCACATAACTGTGGTGTTGTCTGTCTTTGCCAATAGTTGTCCTGAAAGAATAAGGCCTCTGAAGGCTGTCAGAGCATTCTGTACAGCTAACATTTCTTTTTGATTGATATGCAGGTTCATCTGATTTGGGTTCCATTTGCCCTGAATGCTCTGCCCTGCCATGTGAGCCCCCCATGCATAGTCTGACACGTCTGTTACGGTCTGGGCGTCAGGGGGTAGTGTGAAAGGGAGTCCCTTGTTGTGGTTGCAGGCCTCTGCCCACTAAAGGAACTCTGCCGTTAGACACGGAATGATGGGAACTGTTTCCAGGTCCTGAGAATGTTGACACCATAGACTTTTTAGATACCATTGAAGTTTCCTCATATGCAGTCTTGCATATGGAATTAACAGAATGCAAGAGGCCATGAACCCCAGAACTTGCAGTATTTTCCTTGCAGACAGCTGGGGTTTTGTGGCCAGTAGGTTGAAGCAAGTTGTCAAATAAATTTGTTTCTCTGGAGTGAGGAATGCCATCTGGGAAGTTGTGCTCAAGCTTGCTCCCAGGAATACAACCTGTTGGCAGGGTACTAGCTGCAATTTATTTTCGTTGATGTTGTACCCCAGTGAAGTTAGAAGTCTCTTTACAAATGCCAGGTGCTATAGTAGAAAGTCCTGACTTTCCACCTGAATCAGGCAATCATCTAAGTATGGGTAAATCTATATACTCCTCTGCCTGCAAAATGCAATGGCTGGAGCTAGGCACTTTGTGAATACCCTGGGCGCAGTAGATAAGCCAAAGGGAAGTGCAGAGAACTGATAGTGCACAGAGCCTGCCCTGAAGTGACGGTATTTCCTGCAAGATTCCCTTATGGGGATGTAAAGGTAAGCTTGTTTTAAGTCTAGGGTTGCCAGTCAGGCATCCTTGGCTAGCATTGGAAGCAGCTGCTGGAGAGTTAGCATTTTAAATTTTGGAACCACCAAAAAGGTGTTGAGAATAGATAAATCCAGGATAGGATGCCAGGAGTTTTCTTTTCTGGGAACCAGGAACAGTCTTGAATAAAACCCTTGTCCCCTTTGTTCTGCTGGGACAGGTTGAATAGCCTTGATGCTGAGGAGAGAAAGTACTTGCTTTTGGGGCTCCACCCACTGGTTGTGGGGAGGTCTGGCCATCCACTTAGGGTTGGGAGTGAGTGGAAGTGGAATCTGTATCCTGCGGAAACAATGTTTAAAACCCATTTGTCTTGGGTAATGTATTCCCAGTTTTTTGCATGCAGGGCGAGATTTCCTCCTAAAGGTGCAAGTACTTGAGCGAGGCTTGGGGGAGCTAAGTATAAGTCATTGTGCAAGTTTACCATAGGAGGTTGGCTTACTACTCCCTGTTTTGGACGTGAGCACCCCACTGCTTAGATCTGTGCATAACCCGAGACTGAAGTCTTGGGGGTCTGCTGCCCATGGGTTTGGACTGAGAAGGCCTTGAAGGGACTGGAAAGGACCAGTTCTTTGAAGGCCAATACCTACTGAATCTAGGTGGCTGTACTTGTAAGAAATCTTTAACAGTTTGCATAGATTTAGCTTTCTCCTCCATCCTTTTGAGAAGTTCTGCTTTACTGCCAAATAGGCGCTCTTGGTTTAAGGGTGCATCCAGTAATTTTGCTTTGACATGATCTGGCAAGTTTTGTTCTTTAAGCCAAGCATGCCTTCTAAGAACAGACCCAGTGACAACAGCCCTACAAGATGCTTCTAAAGCATCAAAACCACACTGCAAAATAGGTTTACCAACTTGGTCAGCAGAATGCATTAACTCTTGTAAATCTTTGTGTTCTGCACAGTCAGGAATCAACATCATTCTCTGTTTAATTAGCCCCATAATATGCTGCTGATACTTTAACATATGAAACTGACAATTTAAAGCCCTAATGGCCAGAGTAGCAGAGGTGTATACCTTCTTACCCCATCTGTCTAAAGCCCTAGAATCCCTGTCAGAAGGGGTAGGATTCTTGACAGTAGTAGCCTTAATGCCTTTTGGTCCTTGGGAAATGGTCTCTGGCTCCGCAGTAGGACTCTTGAAAAGGAATTTGTGAGACTCAGGTACTCTATAGTACCTGTCAGGTTTCCTGGGAGCTGAAGGCTAAGTATCCGGGGTAAGGCTGGATTTCAAGAAAACATCATTGACAATCTCCAGAACAGGAGGGATAGCTAGAGGCCTGTGCTGAGGCAGGTTTAAAAATTACCTGAGTCTCTTTTTAGACTGAGAGTAGTCCTGGCTTTCCCAGTGGAAATGCTCCCTAAGGGTATGCAGGGTTTCACCAAAAGAAAAATCTTCTGGAGGGGAAGCAGAGGGAATGGAATCCTCTGCATTAGAATCCTCATAGGTAGGTAAGGGTACTGTCTTGGTAGTCAGAAGGAACAGAGATATCAGATTCCTGATCAGAAGAATCAGGAGGAAAATCAGTTCTAGGTCTCTGAGGGGGAAGGCTGGCTTCCCCTAATTAAGGTAATAAGTTCTTCAGCATTCTAATCATTTGTTTTTGAGGCCTGTGAATGCGCTTTGGTCGTCTGTTTCCTAGGCGTAGTGCGAACTTTAGGCCTGAGAAATTCGGTATTTTTGACATGAAACGAAGTCGGTTTAATATGAAAATCGGTAGGCCTGAATACACCCTCAGAAGCTGGTGCCTGCACAGCGGCTCCGGACCCATCCAAGGTAGACATCTGCAGGTTCCATAGTCGAAGAAGCATCTCGTGGCACACCGGACTCCGAATGGGTCTCAGTAAAGGCCTGCGAATCTGTTGAAGTGGGTATCAGGGGCTGCAAAAACACCTCACTGAGTACCTGTGGACTCGCGACAAGCTTAACGGTAGCGTTGGCGGCAGTTTTGGACCTATGCGGTCTGTCTCTGTCTTTATCCTTACTTTTTTTTCGGAAGATCAATAGTCGGATGGCTTACCGACACCATTTCTGAATACGGAGATCGAGAGCAAAAGTATTTTGCTACAAAAACTGCCAGACGGATAGTTCGGGTGTTGAACAAGGCACAAACCCGACAGCGAGGGACGTCATGGTCTGAGCCTAAACAGGTGACACAGTAAGAATGAAAATCTCTATCAGGTATTTGCTTTCCACAGGCAAGACAATTATTAATTTTTTCTGACATTGGTTAGAGCAAGAAAAAAGGATCCCCAACGGGGTACTTATCCTTTAGAAGACTTCAGGTCTGAAACTCAAAAATGAAAATTTCAGGAGTCAGCCGACCAGCACTTGCGAACTGCTTCTGCTTCGGGCACCGCACAGCAAGAAAGACTGATGTAATGGCATGGAAGTCATGGAAGAAGTGACAGCATCCGATGCAGAAATCCCCAGACTCTGGTATTCAGGCCGGCTAAGGGCTACCTGCAGGTAGATAACCCAAATGTGATGACTGCAACAGTGAAACATGATGAACATCCATTGATCTTTGGTACACCGAAGATTAATAAGGGGCTGAATGAACCTCCTATGCCTACCATAGTCAATGCGTACAATTCTGTCACTTATAGGTTCATAGGTTCATACTAGGCTATCTGCCCTAGGGCATTTATAAGCCTAGCCAGAGTGTGTTTGGCTTTCACCACCCATTTTAAATTAATTTTGCTATGCCTTTTTTTGAGGTTAGTATACTGTGCCTCTGTCTAACAGTGACACAGAAGTGATAGCCGCGGTAAACCTACGATCTCCCATCCACTCATCAAGATTCCTCTTGAAGAGAGTCAATGTGGGACTCTGCCTAACCTGGACTGGGATTTTATTCCAGAGTGAAGGGAGCCTCTGGGTTATGAATATGTCCCTCCAGCATGTCCTATTTATTTCAGTGCTGAGGTTCAAGTCTCTCGAGCGCGTAGCTCGATGGGATTTGGATTTTCTGAGGTGCAGCATGTCCATTAATTCGGGTTGGACATGGCTTTATACGTCAGGCACAGATCACCTCTGAGCAGGCGGTATGCCACTGAGTAGAGCTGGAGTTTCTTTAACCGGGCAGCATATGGCATGTGTTTGAGCCCTTTGATCCTCTTGGTGAGGTACTTCTGGGGTCTTTCCAGTTGCTGCAGGTGTCTGGTAAGGTACATCCCAAAAGGGGCATTGTACTCAATTATGGGCCTGATGAGGGATGAGTAAAGAGGTACGATGACCTCCCCTGATCTAGATGTGAATCCCTTCATGATTAGGTGGGCTATATAAAATGTTTTTCTAACCACTTTGGCCACGTGGTTGTCAAATGAGAGATTGCTATCAACTTGGGTCCCCAGGTCCCTAATGACTTCTTCTGTACTTAATGGATTACCACCTATGTGGTAATTTGTGGGCACTTTGTTTTTGCCAAAGGTGATGACTATACACTTTTTGGCGTTTAGCTTGAGGCCATGGCTCTGGCACCAGTTGTCTGTTTCTATGAGGCCCTTTTGGAGGATGCTTGTGTCGGCTGGAGAGTTGATTATGGCGCCCAGTTTGCAGTCATCTGCGAACTTGGTCAGCCACAGTCCTTCCGTGTTGGCCTGTACTGCCGAGAAATATATACCGAACAAGAGAGGTCCCAGGACTGAGCCTTGTGGGACGCCACTTGTAACTGGTTTGGAGTCTGACATGGCTCCAGCAATTCTAACCATGTGGGTTCTGTCCTTGAGCCAGTTTGCAACCCATCTAGTGACATAGGGGTTTATATTTAAGCTGGTGAGCTTATCTATAATGCCCAGTGGGGTACTGTATCGAAGGCTTTTGCGAGGTCCAGGTAGGCTGTGTGGACCACCTTCCCTCGTCAATGGCCTTGGTGACTGTTTCAAAGAAATCGACCAGGTTTAAGAGGCAGGATCTGCCCTTAACAAAGCCAAACTGGGTAGGATCCAGTGTCTGTAGGTCCCCAATATCTTTATTTATGAGGTCCATGATGATCCTTTCCATAGCTTTGCAGACCAAGCTAGTCAGGCTTAAGGGGCGATAGTTTCCAGGATCCGTTGAGGCACCACCTTTGTGGAGAGGGACCACTGTTGCTGTACGCCACTCTTTGGGTACATATCCTGTAGTAAGGCTAAGATTGATCAGTAGTTTTATGTTTGGGTTTAGCTCTTCTTGGAGTTCATGTAGGACGCAGCCCGGGACACCATCTGGTCCCATTGATGCTGTGTTTTTTGCTTTGGAGAGGGCGGCTCTTACCTGAGCATCTGAGATGTCGGGGGGGCAGCACTCTGTTGGGATAGATATTTGCCCTTTTGGTGGGGAGAGGGGGGAGAAGTTTGCACTGAACCTGTCAGCTAGGATGTTGGCAATGTCTGTGGGCTCGGTGTATTTTTTGTCATTTTGGACTAATTCTGAGCATATCTGGGAATTCCCACCCTGTGGTATTTGTCTGTGGTAAGTATTTAGATTTGAAGTTAAAAGGTTTTTTGCAACAAGAAACACAAATATGCAAAGACATGTGGCATTTTTTGAAATTATTAAATGAAGTAGGAGTACAATGATGCTTATTTGTTTTTTACCATTGATATGAAGGACCTTTTCTCAGTGATCCCACAACAGTTGGGTATTGACTGAGTCAGTGAATTTTTATTTGAAAAAGCTGCATCATAATCAGAAATTAATGTATATGTGGATCTGTTTGAGCTTGTACTACAAAACAACTACATATATTTTGAGGGAAGGTATTTTCTACAGAAAGTAGGGGTGGCCATGGGGTCATAATGTGGTACCATTTTTGCAAGTCTGGCTATGGCCCAGTGGGAAAGGAAGTATGTTATAAATAGGCATGAATATAAACAGAAAATGCACCTGTATTTAAGATACCTGAATGACATCTTTATTTTGTGGTCAGGAAATGGAAATGACTTAAAAGAATTTGTTAATTATTAGTATAGCACTACTGATTTTTTTTTAACTTCACATATGACATGAGCAACACTGTTACTTCTTACTTAGATGTAAACGTGCATAAAGATCAATATGCTAAAAGATTTATTTTTAAAACACATAGGAATAAAACATATTCCAACTTGTTTATGCATTACGATAGTGCCCATTCTGCCCATCAAAACAGATCAGCTGTCAAGGGACAGCTGGGTCCATGCAGCCAGGATGGAATGTGACAACTTGAAAGGAATGTTTAAAGGTAGGGGCTTATCCAGGCATATTGTTGATAGAATTGATTGGGGGCATTTCCTATAAAAGGAAAAGTGGTTATTTTCAGCCAATATTAAATAATGAAAAATGTGAGGTGCAAATATATGGGGACATCAACAGAGTAGTGGAGTAATGTGGGGTACAGAGCTCTTGGCACAGGGAACTAATCTAAGGGGGTGGCGAAAGCCAACACATTCCGGC
This sequence comes from Protopterus annectens, assembly GCF_019279795.1. Classification (NCBI taxonomy): domain Eukaryota; kingdom Metazoa; phylum Chordata; order Ceratodontiformes; family Protopteridae; genus Protopterus; species Protopterus annectens. Next base: position 961,552,273 of record NC_056725.1, read on the forward strand.
TAGGCTTATAAATGCCTTTGGGCAGATAGCCTAGTACCTACCTATGAACCTATACCTCTAGTTTTATTACATATTACACTAGTGATTATGACACAATACGAAATATACCAGTAAAAAAATTGAGCACTTATTGAGGAAGATGGCCATCTAAGGGACAGACTAAAAGAAAGACCTAAATTAATTACAAGATCAGGTATAAATATTAAGGCTTTGTTACGGCAAAAAGCAAAACACACAAATGGAAGAAACCCAGGAATGAAAAAATGTGGTATTTGCCATTATTGTGCCTTAATACCTCTTATTTCAAAGCCATCCCTTACATTAAGTACAAGCTGGGAGGTAAATAGAGCTGTTGTGATATATATTCGGCCACCTGTCAAGATTGCCCTTCATACTATGTAGGGGAAACACAAGCTTCAAAGAATGAATATACGAGCATGAATATGCTATTAAGAAGCACAAATTACCTAATACAGTAGCCAAAAATGTTATTATTAATGAAGGCCATGAATTTAAATATATGGTAATACAGCAAGTTTTGGTTAGCCCAAGGGGTGGAACTTGGTCTTTGCAATTAGAGGGGAAAGAATGAAAATGGCAAATTATGCTTAATGCATATGCATAGCCAGGTCTGAATAAATATTCATCTGTCAATAGTGTGCTTACACATAGGGCCTTAAATAGATACAGTACTTCTAGCTTAGCATTATTACTGTCATAGACAAGCAGGGGGTTTTCATGCTTTACTGAAAATGTTTTTGCATGCATTATTTTTTGGATGTATTAACTTTTGGATGCATTGTTTTACATGCTTTTTTGCACATTTTTATAATACTTTTTATATTTTTTTTTATCTTTTTTCATATGGCTTTTATATGTCTTGTCTATACAGTGGGTTATATATTTACTTATTCATATAAATCATTAAAAGTGGCAGTTTTATAGCATTTTAACAGTATTTTTATAAATAAAGTGGTATAACAGCAATAGCTACAATGGTTCTTAAGGTTTTATAATCAAGTAATGATTTAACTCCTGGAAATTATCATATCATGACATGTACTGAATGAATGTCAGGCACCTTCTTTTGTTGTACTACTTTTGCTGTGTCTTCTGCTACTTAAAAAACAGCTTTAAGGTAGTTTACTGTTTTTAATGGAATACTTGGTCATGGTTATCTAAGATCGAGTGACTCTAGTAGGGACTAGTAGGTCATGTGTCTAGGACAGCCTGATCCCCCAGACAAGTGACCAAGCTGCTCCAATCCATCCACAGCACGGTAACATTCTTCCATTCTTTCTCCAGTCAACAAATTCAGCTCTTTCCCTAGATTATCTTTGCTGCCTGTGCCAAGAGCTGTGTACCCCACAGTACTCCACTATGCTGCACACCCACAACCAAACAGCTCAGTGTTAGTACCGGCAATCTCTCCTGATTAAACATGCTATCCCCACTTTTTTAAGCACTCTTTGACCCCACTACCTGTTAACTACCAGCCCCTTTTCAGCCAGTCAGCCCACTTCTTTCTCATCATCAGGGTAAGGGTCATTTAGACAGCCATTAGGGGTGGTTTGACACCAGCCTTACTGTTCCCATAAACACCCTGCTTATGTTGCTGGGGGGGGGGGGGTTGCAATAGGCTGTCGGTGCTCATCATCCCTCACTTCCACAAAGGACATTGCCATCAAGCAGCCCCTTTCCCTCCCCTCAAACATGGGAAGCATTTTTTCAAGCTGCAACCAGAAAATCACACTTCCCTATGTAATCCCAAGCATCCGCCATCCTCCACAACTACCCCAGGAGAGGCAAATGGACAATGCCCCTTGATTATTCTCCCTCATAGTCTGGCTCCACCTATGCCAAGGCAGTTAAATGAACCACAGTCACCTGAATCATAGTAATGGTTCCATTCCTATCATAACACTAAAATTCAAATGGTCAAACCCATTTTACTAAAACTCATTTCACAGGAAAATGCAGAAGCCTACAGAAAGGGTGTGATGGTGTCGCATCTGAGTTATTAGGGAAGTAAAGTCTAGTAGACTGTGTGAATTGCGATGGTCAGTATGATGTTGTACCCCCAGATCTGTAGATATCTGTGTATCCCAAGCAATGATTCACTGTGTGTGGTGGTTCTTTTTCTCTTTTCATCAAGGAGTAAGAATATACCAAGCAAGGGGTACGGGGGTTGGAAAGGGGGCTTGCCCCTGCTGCTATACCTCTCAACTGTTCAGATTTTCACAGAATGTCCAGATTTATGTCTCATATTTTTGGTCTTTTTCTCAAAATTTGTGGTTTTCTGGAAATCACTGGGATGATCTGAGGACTGAAGTCACTAAATAATGGCACGCATTTAAGTTTAAGATGTCAAATCCTTCAGAAAATGTATGCTAATACAAACCCTGTTACTCCAGCAACTTTCTAAATTTATAACAGTAATACTTACCTCTTTTGGGGACTTTGACCCCCCCCCCCCAATTTTGTCAGGCCTTGTCTGGATTTCTTGCACTAAGAGGTTGAGAGGTACGCCTGTTGCAAAAGCATGGTTTTAGGATACATTTCTTGTGGAGAAGGTTTCACTGAAATGAGTTCTCAGCAAAATGGATTTGACCATTTGAATTTCAGTGAAATGAAGATTCAGTGTTATGACAGACCACATTTATCACAGAAGTAAATCACTTTGTGAAATGAGCGTCTATGAAAGTTATCTTTCAAAATGGAGAAAACAAACTTCTTTCAAACAGTCCTCTCTCTGCAAGAGCACAGCAAACTGTTAAATACATTTGTTCTGAAAAAAATCCATTTATCATTGAAGTGAGGTTGTTAGTGGTGGGTTCTGCCAACCACAAGAGGGAAGGCATAAATGCACGCAAAAAAGGTCATGTTTTACGTTTTTCAGTCGCAGGACAGTGTTTTTTTTTCCCCCCAATGAAAAACTTACTTCCAGCTGAGTTCCACAGTGCAGAAGGATGAAGCCCTGATGAATCAGGCAACTGAAGTTTGAACAGCGATGTTGGCATTGAAGGAGTTCAAAATAGCAAAAACACTGGGAGCACTCAAAAAGTACCAATAATCCCAAAAACAGAGTGCAAAAGCCAAAGAAGAACTGCCGATAACTTCTGTATCTTCTTTTGAAACGTGTTTAATGAAATGACACAAACCAACACAAACGCAATTCAAACGATACTGTCCCTTAGCGTTTTCATCCAAAACAAATGGACTTCATCAGACATTATTTAGAAGTAAATTAGATGTATATATAGTCAATTAATTAACCCAGTCACCAATGAATGATGCATTGAGCATTTAAACTAAACAAATCAGAAAAACGGCCTCATGAATATTCAAGTTAAATTAAAATCATTACTTCAAGGAGGAGTTCGACAAGGAGGTGAAGGAACATCAAAAGCACACAGCGTAGTGCTATCACACTAGTGGAAACCTGAGAGACCAACATTAGCATTATGGGGGGTCATGGCTGCTTGGAGGAAGTCCCCTTTGTGGAAGGGGGCACTCTCTGGGGACAGCCCTCTGCACATCCCTCATTGGCACCTTGCCAAGTATGCTTGCAGTTAGTAAAGTAAAAGTAAAAATAAAGTCCTCTCTAAAGTAAACTGGAAATTCCTTACCCAACTCCCGCTAGAAGAAGCAGTCCTAGCTTTCAACTCCACCTTCCTTAGCATCTTAGACTCACTTGCTCCCCTTTGCAAAGTCCAAATTAAGTACACCATATCTCCGTGGCTTTCAAAAGCCACTCGTACCCTTATGGTAACTAAAGACAAACTATGGAAAAAATGGTCACAAACTAAGCTCTCTGCAGACTTACAAAAAACACAAAGATAAAAAGGACTTCTATAACAAACCTCCCACAGCCCTAAAAATCTAATCCTAAAAAAATTCTGGAACTCTATTAACCAAATATTACATCCCAGTAATCTTAGCTCCCCCAATCCATGCCCAGACAAGACAGCTGAAGAAACGGCCACTATCTTCAATACCTATTTTATCTGTTCAATATCTATGCTACTGAACCCTAACCCAAACTCCTCTACTACTAACATCTCCAACTTTTCTGAACCTACTCCTAATACTATCTCCTCAAATAACTTCTCCCTCAAACTGTACCTACTAGCTACATCAAAATTCTACTCTCTAAATTAATACCATGCTCAGCATCAGCTGACTATATTCCTTCCACTTCTCCTCTACTAGCAGCTGACTCTCTTGCTCTCCCTGTATCGATCCTAATTAATCACTGTGTCTCTGATTCTTAAGTCCCTTCCATCTGGAAACAATGCTACACTCTACCTGTACACAAAGGAGGTAACTCCTCTGATATCTCCAACTTTAGACCTATTGTTATCCTCTCCCCTCTCTCTAAAGTACTAGAAAAATGTATTCATAAACAAGTTATGCAGCATCTAATAAAGGAAAATCTGCTTACACCCACTCAACATGGCTTCAGACCCAAACATATCACAAATACAGCTCTATTATCCTTCCTCAACACAGTCTCTATAGCCATGGATAACAATAAACCTATTTCTTGCCTATTCTTGGACCTTTCAAAAGCTTTCGTCACTGTCTCGCACTCTCTTCTGCTGCACAAAACTGCATAACCTCAACTTCTCCTCTGATACTGTTGCATGGTTCTCCAGCTACTTCACTGATAGATCTCAATCAGTGAGATGGCACTCTGAACTCTCCCCTCCTCTCCCTGTCAAAATGGGTGCACCTCAAGGGTCTATCCTAGGGCCTTTACTTTTTAATATCTTTACTAATCAGCTCTATACCTCCTGTCCTCAGTCATCTTTAGTGCAATATGCAGATGACTCTGCAGTCATCACCACAGCCAACTCTCCCTCTAAGCTCTTCTCAGCTACTCGGGCATCTTTTAACTTAGTTGAAACATGGCTCTCCAACAACCAGCTCATCCTTAACCCCAAAAAAACAAAGCTGTTACTCTTCCTACCTAACAAGTTCATAAATATTAAACACTCCTTCTCCATACTGTCCCTTAATAACACTCCCATTCAGGTAGAATCCAGTACTAAGCCCTTAGGCATAACCATCGACGATCAGCTTAAATTTGACTTGCATGTTAATAACTGTATCAAAAAGACACATTCAATACTAGGGCTCCTTTACTGTAACAAGAAATTCCTTACCTCTGATGCCAAGATTACTATCTCTCTTACCTACCTTCTACCCAGTCTAATGTACAATTCTCAAATTCTTACAAATCTTAACTCAGCACTCCTAACCAAACTTGACTCTACCTACAACAAGGTAGGTAGATTTGCTGCCCAACAAACCTACAAATCCCATCACTGTCTCTCTAAAACACCTAAACTGGCTTGAATTACCCCAACAGCTTCTTCTCTCTCAGCTTCAGATCATCCATTCTATCCTATACCAGCCTTCCTACTGCCCAGCACCATCTCCTCTCATCTCCCATTATTCTCCCTCCAGACCTCTCTGAAGCTCTAACCAAGACTTACTACAAATCTACAAACCCAAGTATAAATTTAGACACAACAAGTACAGCTATCACCCTACTATTGCCTGGAATAGGCTCCCACTAGAAATCAGGACCCTTACACATCCTAAACTATTTAAGACAGCCACCAAAGAGCACTTTAAAAGTCACTGGTCCTGTCACTGCACTCTCCCTCCTTAACATGCCCTACTTCTCATACCTTAATCTACTTTCTGCCCTTAACCCACTCTTATCACTAGCTCCCTCTAATCTTCCTTGATTACTCTGTCTTCTAAAATCTATTAAGCAAACTGCCTCAGAGAAACATTCTACTGTAATTGTCTTGTCTTCATGCAACTACATCATGATAAAATGTTTTTTTTAACCACTTACCCCAAAAACTATACTCATCTTAATGACATATTTCTTTTTATACATCTTGAAATAGTTATGCTATACTCCTGATTACTGACACTATATAATTTTGTATTGCTACTTAACACCTTGTAATAATCATGTAACATTACTGTTTAATGCTAATTTATAATGAAAATTGTATAATATGTTGGAGCTTTTCTCCCCGGGCCTCCACTGAAAAAGGGCTCTTCAGCTCAATCGGACAATCCCAGTCAACAAATGTAAAATAAATAAATAAATAAATAAATGAATGAAATAATAAAATAATAAATAGTCAGGTAAAAAAGAAAAACCTCAAAGTGAGGGAAAGATAACAGATGCGCCCAAAGATAAAAAAAAAAAGTGTCTAATGGTTGACAGGGAGTAGGGTCAAAAAAGTGGGCTGTCATGATGTACTAAGAAAATGGTTTTAAACTCTTCTCTCAAAAGTAGATCTGTTCCCACTCCTTACGTTTTTAGTTACTTTCTTACCAACCTCGTCATGAAGCTTCTTCACTGACCCAAGTCACTACTGGTGTTTCTCTGGGATCAACTTTGGCTTCACTATTATTTGTCTGTTTTCTACAATCAACGCTCATGTAAACTGTGATGCAGAATCTAAACTACAAAATTACTAGAAAACTGGGTGTATTGCTTGGTTTCCTCAAACAAACTACATCAAAACCGAGCAAAGAACAAATTCTGGTAAAGTAGTCTGAAAAAACTGAACAAAAAGTTCACTAACACAAGAGAAAGAACCAGATAGACTTGTTCATATAAAAGCATTTATCTTACTAAAAAATTATTGAAGTCTGGGGAGATGACACTTCCTTCCCACTAGGAGGTTCTACTTTCAAAAGTTACACAATCCTTTAAGGATTTACGAGCTATCCTGAATCATACCTTATCTTATGAATGCAACGCAATTTGTAAGGTAAAAAAATTACTTTGCCAGTGTGCACCAGATCTTTGCAACATTTACCAGAAAAAGTGTTGTTATGCCACTGAAGATAAGTAAGATATTAATTCATCAGTACAACACCCATACTTGAATTATTTTATTAGATATATCATTAAGTACAGTGGATCAGTCTGTAATTAATCATCATTCATATTACAAAACTTGAGCACATTACCAAATGCTAAAGGCAGACGAGTGTTGCTGCCTCTTCCTCTCCATGGAGTTTTCTGAAGGATAAGCCACTTCTATTCAGAATAACCTCAAATCCATTTTTATTTCAATTTTTGTGTCTAACACTATGTTTACCACAAACTGCTAAAGGGTAACATGAATCAATATGCAACCACAATAAACAAATATGAAATATACTACTGCATATCTGAAGCAATCTTGTTCCACTTTGACATTATCTAATTTCACTCTGGAACAAAAAGCATGTGTTTTTTAGTGCAAGATCCCAGCTCCAAAGAATCATTAACTAAAATGTTTGAAGAAGGGTACATACAGCTCCTGAAATGTACTATCATATAATTTTCAATATCACTTTAGCTACAAAATGCATGTAAACATATCCTCAAATTTACCTTTTCATTCCATGTTCACAATCTTTCGGAAACAATGAGCCATTCTCCTAGATAACGTACAGCCTTCCCCACAAATACATCATCAGCAGCACTTGAATCATTTACTAAAGTTCAAGATCATACTCTTCGGACCTTATTGACTGTCTATGGAAATGGGAACATCTCACAAAATCTCTGCTAAGAAAAGCACAAAAATGAATACACTTACCATAATAACAGATCTGCTTGGATAACTCCCTCTTAAACCTTTAGGACTTTGTATACAATGCATGCTCAGTGGGTATAACGTTTTCACCCTACAAAAGAGATACAATCTGACAACCAGCAAGCCAGACAAAGCTTGCATACCTTTTAGGCAAGTTTTTAGGAAGTAAAATAAATAAAATAGTAGGTGTCCTTCCTGAATTCTCCAGAACTGTCAGCTTAACACCTCAGCTATTTGAGTATCTATACAATGGGGAAGGAATTCTCTTTGGTTCTAAAAGCATCTTTCATAACAAAAATTCAGCAAATTAAAGTTGAGTTCATTTGCAAACTTATGCATAAACAACAGGCTGGCCTTGTTTGCCGACTTAGACTACAGCCATATTGTCCAAATAAAAAGCCAAAACTTCAGGAGAAAAGTCCCGAAATGCCTGGAGTATTAACAAGTCGTCACTCATCTTCAGAATACAGATATGCAAGAATGACTTGTGGGAAGCCTATGTCCTTTGGCCAGTCTGCCTGTTTAACAACTCTGGAAATTCTAATAAACTGCTCCTTGGAGTCCCAGTGTTGGAACCACTGTGATTAGAGTACTCATTGAAAGACTTTCATTTGTAACAGAAGCAGAGTATCACAAATATTGCGACTACCATGAAACCCAGTGCACAAAGGCAAATCTCAGGGAAAAACTTGTTTGAGAGGTCACAGATGAGCCTACCTTCAGATTGTGTGTTCTAATCAAAGGCTGACAAACTTTGCAGACTTTGGCACTAATCACTGTTCCAAGGAATAAGATTTCCAGCTTGGGTTTGAGCTGTGACACTAGCAGACTAACAGTGACTCCCAACCATACAAATAACTGCAGCAGAACAACCTTGTATCAGCAGAGTATGTCCCTGGTGTGTCACACTAGCAGCCAGTCAGCCAAGCATAAGAAAATGCTGGTGCAATACATTTGATGAATACTCAGGGAATGAGCAGAGACCAAATGACAGGGGACTGAACTGGCACAGTGACTGGCTCCTTCTCTTAAGTAGTACAACTTCTTGGATAATGCAGCAACCTTTATGTGGAAATAAGCATCCTGAAGATCAGAACAACATATCCAGCCTCCTCTATATAAACGAGAGTAAACGACTACAGTATGACCATGTAAAAAAAAGACTCTTTGGATCAAGCTGTTTAGGCCAGTAAGAGCCTGAAGTCAAGCATCTCTTTTTTGGACATCAAAATCGATCTGGAAAAATTAAACATGCTTTATGTCTGTCTGTCTGCTACCTAGCTCTCCTCAAGTGGATTTTGCTCCCATTCATTCTCAATGTGGTGGGATCCTGAGCCACACTGAGTGACAACCAAATGGAGGGGCTGTCATCCAGACGTTATAGAAGACTCCATGCCCGTCTGTACCAGGGAATCCATCTACTCCCAGGAAGTTGTGCCTTCATCCCAACTACTGAGGGTCTGGCTTCACCCTCCTTTCCTCCCCCCAGAACACAGCCACCCCATGTTTCAGGACAATATCAACTGTATTCAGGGCAGGAAGTACCTGGTGTCACCTCCTCTTAACAGCCTATCTCATTTACGGACAGGCTATTGGGTATTTCTGCTATGTCCCTAACTCCATCCCTGGTAGTTGGCATGAGCAACTGCTTTACTGTGGGGACCATCTATGCCCCTCTCTACGCGCTTCTAAACTCCCATATATGTTCCAAGGGCTATCATCACTGACTTGGGAACTCAAATGTAAGTGGCTTGTAAGGCAGCAACTGGCCATGAGGAAGCCACCATTCGCTTGTGAAAAGCTGGGCAAGCAATAAGCCCTTGCTTTCCTATTCCCCCCCCTCTAGCTGTTACAGTGTCTGTGCAGTTAACCAAACACAGTCTTTGTCTCAGTCAAGAGATTGGTATAAAATACTCCACAATATACTTGCCCTCTGTGGACTACCATGGATCTTCTGAATGGCTGGTATTGTAAGCAGCTGATTCTACTCCTCCTTTGCCTGTATTTTGACAAGGTGGAATACTGAGCATGGGTAAAGACAAGCATTTTGGTTTTGAAATAAAGAATGAGGCATCCAATTTTGCAAATATCCTCTAAACACCTCTCCATCAGCATCTTGCTCCCCTGGGAGATGAGAAGTGTGAACATCTTCTGACCCCCTTCAACAACAGGCAGCTAAAGTGAGTTAGGAAAGTACAGTTGTGTACACTTACCATAAATGTAGATGTTAGAGTGTATTCACTGTTGTAGTCGTCACCTGTGGGAGGATTCCCAAAGCTGAGGAGAGGGCTGGTAGGATTAGTAAGAGACCTAGGCATGGGTCAGCATGCCCTGCAAAACTGCAGAGGCAAAACCTGTCCTAGCCTTAGAAAATAGAGGTAGGTGGTAATGTTTGGTAAAGGTATGGACAGAAGTCCAGGTGGCAGCTTCCAGGATGTCCCTGATGTGAACTCCTCTGAGGAATGCTGTGGAAGTGGAGGCTGCCCTAGTGGAATGGGTTTGAATAGACTTAGGAGGGGTTTCCCATGTAATCTGTAGCAGAAATGGATACAGTGCGATATCCATTTGGAAATGGTTTGCTTGTAAATGGGCTTCCCCTCTGCCCCTGAGGCAAAGCTGACAACTAGTTGGTCTGTTTTCCAGAAGGGTTTAGTACAGTCCAGATAGTATTTGAGCTGTCTGTGCACATCTAGTGAGTGCAAAATTCTTTCCCCCTTGTTTTGTGGGTTAGGAAAGAAGGTGGGTAGATGTATGGCCTGGATGAGAGTCACATTAGATACCACCTTGGACATAAAGAAGGGATTAGTCCTCAGGGAGACCCTGTCTGCATTGAAAATGATGAAGGGCTGAATGGCCAGCAGTGCCTGACGTTCTGAGACCCTTCTGGCTGAGATGAGAGCTAGGAGAAAAGCAGTCTTCCAGGAGAGGTATCTTAGCTCTGCTGAAGCAGCAGGTCCGAAGGGTGGTAAGGATAGTTTTTCCAAAACATACTTCAGGTCCCAGGCTGGTGTGGGTGGCCTTCTGGGAGGTCTGATATTAGAGACCCCTCTGAGGAATTGTTTAATTAAAGGATGGCAGAACAGGGGCTGATCTGTGTCAAAATGAGCTGAGATGGCTGAGGCATGGATTTTAATAAAAGAGAAGGAGAGGCCAGTATTACCTAGCTCTGCTAGGTAGTCCAGGTTAAAAGGGATGGAAGGTTGTGAGGTATTGCCCCCTCTGGACTGGCTCCAGGAGCAGAATCTTTTCCATTTTCCAGTGTAAGATTTTCTGCTGCTGGGCCTTCTGGCCTCTGTGATAATGTCTAGGACCTATTTGCTTAACAGAGTCCCCTTCTTTGCCTTTAGAGTATTAGCCAAGCTGATAGTTTGAAAGTTTGTAAGCTTGGGTGGAGCACCCCCCCCCCCCCGAGTCAAGAGGTCAGAGATCAGGGGAAGCTGTAATGTCAGGTTGCGCAGTAAGGGGTACCAATGTTGTCTGGGCCAATCTGGAGCAGTGAGGATGGCCTTTGGTCTCTCCTCCCTTATTTTGATTAGTACCTTGGGAATAAGAGGCAGAGGAGGGCATGCATACACAAAGAGAGTGTTCCAGGGGAAGGTCAAGGCATCCACCTTCCACACTAGGTGGTGATACTCCCTGGTACAGATTTTTTTCAGCTGATAGTTGAGATGAGAAGCAAAGAGCTCCACCTCCAGAGTCCCCGACTCCTGAGTGATTTGTAAAAAGATTTTTCAGTGGAGCTGCCATTCGTGGGGGTCCAGCAAGTTTCTAGTCAAGTGGTCTGCCAGGGTTTTATTGATCCCTGGTAGGCATTGGGCTATTCGGTGTAATCCCATGGAAGAGGCTGTCAAGCCAGAGGTTCATGGCTAGCCTGCACAGAGGGTAAGATTGGGTCCCTCCCTGTTTGTTGATGTACCATATTACTGTGGTGTTGTCTGTTTTGATAAGGAGAACCCCTGGCTTGAGATGGGGTTTGAAGGATGTCAGAGCCTTTTGTACTGCCATAATTTCTTTCTGGTTGATGTGTACGGGAAGGTGTTGGACATCCCAAAGACCTTAGGTGCACCTGCTTTCTAGGTCAGTGCCCCAAGCAATGCATGAGTCGTCGGTGGTAATGGTCTGCCCGGTTGGGTGGAGGGTGAAGGAAAGACTTGTTCTTGGCACAGGCACCTGCCCAACAGAGAAACTCGGCCCTTATACAGGGGATCACAGGGAGAGAGGTCGCTAGAGGTTGAGAGTGCTGACACCAGAGGTTCTTTAGATACCACTGAAGTTTTCCCATATGAAGCCTGGTCAGAGGATTTAGAAGGATGCAAGATTCCATGTACCCAAAGGCTTGCAGGAACTTCCTTGCAGTGAGGTGACTTCTCGAAGCCAGATGGGTAAAGTAGAGAGGCAGGAAAGCTCTGTTTTTCTGGGGATAGGAAGGCCATTTGGGATGCTGTGTCCAGCAGTGCTTCCAAAAAATGATCTTCCTGGAGGGTGTTTGCTTTTATTTCTTCTTGTTGATGGTGTACCCTTAAGAAGGTTAGCTGGGTTATGACAAAGAGGAGGTCCTTGAGTAGCTTTTCTTTGCACTCTGCCTTAATGAGGCAGTCGTCCAGGTAAGGGTAAATCTGTATATTTTTCTGTCTGCAAAAGGCTATGGCTGGGGCTAAGCATTTGATGTTTGGTGAATACCCGGGGAACAGTAGATAAGCCAAAGGGTAGTGCAGAGAATTGAAAGTGTTGCGAGCCCACTCTGAACCAAAGGAATTTCTTGCAGGATTCCCTTATGAGGATGTGGAGTTAGGCATCTTTTAGATCTAGGGTAACTAACCAGGCATTTTTTGTCAGCATAGGCAGCGGCTGCTGCAAAGTGAGCATTTTGAATATGGGAACCACCAGGGAGGTGTTCAGAATGGATAGCTCCAGGATGAGGTGCCAAGTGCCCTCTTTTCTGGGAACAAGGAATAGTCTGGAATAAAACCCTTTGCCTGATTGATTTGAGGGGACAAGTTCTACTGCCCCTTGGGATATGAGAGTTTGGACTTGTTTCAATGCCTCTGCCCACTGATTTGGGGGCAAGTCTGGGTACCCTCTTGGAATTGAGAGTTCGCTGAAGGAGACTTTGTATCCCTGAAAAATTATCTTTAAGACCCATTGGTCCTTTGTTACAGAAAGCCAATTTTCTTTGCAGAGGTAGAGCCTTCCTACTAGTTTTTGGTGAGTGAAAAAAGGGCGGGGGGGGGGGGTCATTGAGAGTTTTTGCCATAGAGGGATGGCTTAGAACTCCCTGCCTTTGGAGCGGAAGTGGTCCACTGTTTGGTTCTCTGCTGTCTGTGGCATAAGAGGCCAGTTGGTCTGTCCGTGCGGGGCTTACCTTGCCCTTGTCTGCTAGGTGCAAGAAAGGACAAGTGTTTTGAGGGGAAAATCTTTGCTGAACCTAGGAGGTTGTACTTGAAAGAAATATATTACTGTTTGCATAGATTTTGCTTTGTCTTCCATCTTTTTAAGCACCTCTTCTGCTTTTATTCCAAACAAGTGGCCCTTATCCAAGGGTGCATCAATTAATTTAGATTTGACATGATCGGGAAGAGGTTGACCCCTCAGTCATGCATGTCTCCTAATGACAGATCCTGACACTGCTTCCCTGCTTGAGGCTTCCAGGGCATCATATCCACAGTGCAATGAGTGTTTGGCCACTTGACAAGTAGAGTGCAGTAAATTTGCTAATTCTTTCGAACTGGCACAGTCAGGAAAGGTTGAAATCTTTTGCTTTAATAGTTCCAAAATGTCTTGTTGATATTTTAACATGTGGAAATGACAGTTGAGTGTTCAGATAGCAAAGGTTGCAGAGGTGTATACTTTTTTATCCCATCTGTTCAGAGCTCTGGAATCCTTGCCAGAAGGAATATGATTCTTTGCTGAACTAGGCTTAGTTCCTTTTGGTCCCTGTGTAATGACCTCTGGGTCTGCAGCAAGATTTCTGTACAGGTATTTGTGAGAATCCGGTACTCTAATACCTGTCAGGTTTACTGAGAGCAAGAGGGAGGGCATCAGGAGCCAAGCTAGATTCATGCAAGACATCATCCACCACCTCTAAGATTGGAGGGATGGCCAAGGGCCTGTGCTGGGGCAGGTCTAGAAACTCTCAGTCTTTTCTTAGACTGAGGGAAGTCCTGAGATTCCCAGTGGAAATGTTCACTGAGGGTATGAAGGGTTTCCAAAAAGGAAAGATCTTCTGGTGGGGAGGTAGAAGGAAAGGATTCCTCTGCATCTGAATCCTCATAAGCAGTCAGAGGTTGTTCCTCTTCAAAATCTGAATAATCAGACTCCTCAGAATCCTGTTCTATCAGTATTTCAGAAGAAGGGTCTCTCTATCTTTTAGAAGTTGTGCCCTGACTACCCCTGATAAGGGATACAAGATCCTCTGCCATTTTAGGCATTTGAGCTTGGGGTGGTGGAGCAGGAGTAAGATGGTGGCTAGAGGAAGATTTCCTAGGAGTGCCCTTGCTTCTAGGCCTAAGAGTATCCATCGGTCTGAGAGAAACGGTAGTCGGATGAGAAGACGTTGTTTTTTGTCTAGATTCGGCAGTGTGAAAAACCTCCTCGGAAGCCAGTGCCTGCGTCGTGGCTCTGGACCCAACTGAGGCAGACACAACCAAAGGCTCAGAAGACAAAGAAGATTTCTGCAGCATACTGGACTCTGAAAAAGTCTCGATAGAGGCCTGCGAAGGTATCGGATCGGGCATCAGGGCTGCGAAAGCTCCTCACTGAATTCCGGAGAACTGACGACCTGCTCAGCAGTAGAGTCATCAGCTAGGTTTAGCCTTGTGTGGTCTATCTTTAAGTTTTTTCAGAATGACTACAAATTGTTGGCTGACCGATGCCATTTTGGAATGAGAAGACAGAAGACGAAAATACCTGGCTACAATAAGATCTCTACGATGAATGGTTCTCACATTAAAGAGGGCAAAGAAACAGGAACAGGGAACATCGTGATCTGGGCCTAAACAAGTGACGCAGTATGAATGGAAGTCTCCGTGTGGGATTTGCTTTCCACAGGTGAGACAACTGTTAACTTTTTCGGACATCGGTTAGTGCAAGAAAAAAGGGTCCCCAACGGGGTACTTAGCTTTAGATGTTTCCAGCTGTAATTCAAACTCTAGTAGTGACTGACCGGCACACTTGCAAACTGCTTCTGCTACAGGCTCCATGGCAAGAAAGACTGATGTAATGGCGTCAGCTGCCTTACTTTATAGCACTGACGACCTGATGTTAGTCAGCAAGCAACAGCAGCTGACGCAGAAAAACACTGACTCTGGTATTCAGGCCAGCCGAGGGCTACCACAGCTGGGATAACCCACAGGTGATGACTGCAACAGTGAAACACGAAGAACATCTGCATGTAGACCAAGCCCTCCCCAAGATCATGGCCTGCCATGGCCACTGGGATCAATATTCCTGTTAACTGGGTCACAATGCCTAACCAATCCAGATCACAGTTGCTGTAGGATTTGCAGGATGGACTGAAAAATGGCTTTCATTGGCTCTTTTTTGTCCCACTAGAAAACATGGGGGGGGGATAATTTCACCCTAAATTGACTATCCTTTTTCTATGTCCTGGAGATGCTGGTCACTTCCAAGGCTTACATATAGCAAGGAGCCCTTTGAAAGATTTAGCCATGAATGTTGGTTTGGTGTCATCAACAAAAAAAAAAAAAAGTAAGGTGTAGCCAAAAGTGCCAGTGTCTGGCTACACCAGACTTGACTACTGTTGCAGTTCCCCCTCGGCACTGACTACAGTTCTTATTAAATCTGCTAACAGTTGAAGATGTTGTAGATTGGCTGAGGAATTTCTTGTTTACAGGATCACCAGGCAGGCCCTCAAGGATATGCATCAATTCATCAGAAATACTCCACTGAAAGTATAGTATCACATAATATAATTCCAGACAATCTGTGCGAGTTGCCTGGAACAATCTTCCATTCCACTGAATATAAAACCAACTGATCTCATCATATCTTTTAAGGCAAACTTTGGTGACTGAACGGGTGCACATAGCTTCATCCATGCCTGACTTGTTTTGCCCTCCTAGAGGCAGTAATTGTGCTATGAGGATGGGTGCTAGCAGTTGATAATAGTCCATGGACTGATTTGGCTTTCTAAACTCTACAAAGCTTTGAATTTGTTACCCTCCAACACAAAGCGTATGCTGTAAAGATCTGCTTGCAGAGTCTGTTCAATGCCCTTGATTTTTTGCTGGGATGACAGATTAAGTGAGCACTGGGCTGAGTGAGCATTGAGATTTCTCCTCAAGGTGTTTGCAGAAACCATCATATCTGGTTGAGCCATCTCCACAAAGGGTGCACAATCTAGCAAGGTTTTAAAGTCCTGTCCAACTTCTCTGAACAAAGGGCCACAGTGTTTGGGATGTCGCAACCTGTTTTCACTGCAACTCCAATCATCAATAAGAGGGAAAAACACCCAGAAGGATGCTTACTGCATCCTGAAGGCTTTCTGCAGTCTTTTTCTGAGAAGCAAAAGCTCCTGGGAAACTCCAAATGGTCAACTGATCTGATGAAGTGTTCGCACACGGAAACTGTTTATCACCAGTTTTAAATTAATTTTAAGTTACTAACTAAAAGTTTAAGTATACAATTTTTGCTTTATCTATCAGGTGAAGAAGGTGTCTTATCCATCTCTGAAGGCTGGAAAGATATGGACTCGAGGGGCTTTTGTTTCAACAGGGGGTGACACCTGTGTTGGACCCCCCCCCCCAACACTAGGATAGCCAACACAAACAGCCAGCATCAGTCCCTCTAAACTGTTTTAATCTGGCTAAGCCTGTGTTGGCCTCATCAATGCTAGTCCATCCAATACCAAGTGAGCCACTACAGATTCACGACCAAAGGCTGAGTGGCTGCAGAAGGTGTTAAAGTAGCACTGGAAGAAAACAATAACAGAGCTCATGAGGGGCCAAATGCTAGGAAGACAAAGCCCTGTATATGAAAGGCAAATGGGTCACATCGGGGCAAATACAGAATTAAACTGAAATACAAAAAGGCAGCCCAGAGCCAGGGGACCCAGTGTTGGCCACCCAATTCCAGCAGAGCTGATGCTAAGAATATAGAATCAGTAGTAGTAAAGTGAGAGTACAGAGAATGTTGCTTTGGCACCTGAAGTACAGAAGGTTCATGTGAGCCAAATAGTCCTGCACAGAACTAGACACACACATCAGATCCACCTTTATGTCTCTCAGATCTGAAAGACAGAAGGGACTATCTGCTTCTACTGAAATTCCATATCACCCATGTCCAGATCAACATTGTTGATGACAAGTAAAGCAGATGATCACTAAACTTAATACCCCTTCAAGCTGGGGTGCAAATGGATAATGCTGGAAATGTTCATCCCGATGAGATTTTACCACAATAACAGAACACATTATTATGAAGAGAAACCTCCACCACAGCAGGTTGTATACCTGTTCCTACAGAAGGCATGACTAATTTTGTCTAACCTAGCATATTTGGACAGTGACCAACTTTGCTAGTTTAATGCAAAAAACGTCTTAGACAAAGGAACAGACTTAAAGTGCCTAGTTTCACTGGGGAAGTAACAGTTAAAACTTCTTTATCAAGCAAGTATTTATATGTCTGGATGTCTTCATATTAGCCACCACATTTTAATGTCATTTTAATTTTACTAATATCTACTGTTTGCATACATCACTCCATCATGACACTACCAGACTCCGTTTTTGCATAACTAGTGTATACATGGAAACACGCTTACCTTAATTATTTCTTTCAAATGCTCCTTAACTCCAGCCCTGTACATCCCAGCTGTGATGGCTCCGAAAATAATTTTTTAGCCATTTTTGTATGAAATTTTTTTGGCCTTCCTGTTGAAACCTTTTCCTTCTCTCTTTTCTCCCTTTCTTTGTCTGATTTTTTAACCCTTTCTTTCTCTTGACTCTTCCCTTTTGATTTTTCCTTCTTTATGGCCAGGGAAAAAGAAACTGAAGGTGTAACCCCTTTCTGTGGGGGAAGCAGCCCCTTCAACTCTAGGCTGTCCCTCCTGGTCTGCAGAGTCTGACATTAAACATCTAAATGGGCAGCACCCAAGCAGTATATCCACTTAGTGTGCGGGTCCCGGGGTGGGAACTTACGTCCATACACTGAACGTTTTTTAAAGCCTGAAGTCTCAGCCATTTCAAAGTCAGTGGTAAGACGACATACAAGATCCTGAAAAAATGCATCACTATGAAGACAAAAACACATGCACGCACGATCCTAACTACAGTGAAGGTAGTAACTATACCAGCTTCCTATATATTATACTTTTTTATATACAGAAAACTACACTAAAAAGAAGTTTAAATATAGTGAAAAAAAACTCTCTCAGTAGGAGAAGGAAATCAATTATTAAAGGTAGGGATACAACAATGTTGTGAAGAGCTCTTCTGATGCATCCGATTACTTCAGGTGACAAACGAGAGCTGAGCTGCTAAGGTGGAGTACAGGGAATTATGGGTAGTGGAGGAGTCAGAGCGCTGGACCTTTAGAAGCTTCAGATTTGGCTCGGAGGTCAGATCCAACAACCCATGTGATTGAAATGGACAAAAAATAGATAACATTGGATCTGATCATATTTACAGTGGCTACATAATGCAAGAACACTGAAACTGTTGAAATGAAAAAGGATGTTAACAGTCATCATAACATTTACATTCTGTTGTGTTGTTTAAAGTGATAGGACACCAAGGTGGTGACACCTGGCCTTAGCATTTAGTTAGCTTTGATAACTGACCAGGCAATGCTTGCCTGTTTGCTTTGTACAGGAAATATAAGAATGGAAGGGATTATGCTAGTACTGATTATCTCCTCTTATTTTAAATGACAGTACTGTGAAAAATCACATTAAGAAAAGATGTAAGCATTATCTTCCTAAATTCTACTACATATTAGAAGAGTAAGGAGACTAAAGTGAATCAGTGCATGTCAGACAGACTGCATACAACACAACCGGTATTGATGGGATATGAAAGGAAATGTGTCATGTTTCAGGATGTTTTGAATTATGATTGGATTAATCCCATCCTTGATGATTACTGGGGGTTCTAAATAGAATTTATACAGTGTTAATTGTCTTTATGTTAAATGTTACGGTTGTTTTCCAGAAACAAATACAGGTGATAGTTTCTTAAAAACAGTGCCCCACAATCAAATGTGGCATATCTAATATTTATCAAAGATAAAACCTATTTATTTCTTAATGTTTATTTCTTTATTACAGTGCAAGCACCTGCTCTAGTTCAAAGAGCTGCAAATGTTCCAATGACTACTGAAATTATCTCCAAAATAAGGTAGCTTTACCAAGTCACTTACATGATTAGTATACACTTCATTATACTCACCTGATCTAGGAGCTGCTTCACCCCCCCCCCCCCAAAAGCCTACAAATGCTCCAGGGAAAACCGTCTGAAGCACATATGTAGGAGTTGGCTGATTTCCACAAATTTTATTTGTAGCATGCCACAAGGAATAAGCAGACAAACAGAATCTATAGGCACAGCTCTTAAGGCCTCTTTTTTTTTTTTTTTTTTTTTTTAATCTTCCATGGTATCAACGTAAATAAATAAAACTGCATATAACTAGCAATCCCATCTTGACATCTTTTATATACACGCGCACGCACACGCGCACGCGCGCACACACACACACACACACACACACACACACACACACACACACACACACACACACTCGCATAGTACGGAAGATCTTGCCAATTGTCCAAACAAATATATATATTATGAAAAGTGCTGCATTTTGTGCAGACTGTAAACATAAATGCAACTGCAAATATGAAGTGTTTCTTTAAGAACAGAGGATCTTGTATTAACCAAGAAGTGTTATCACTTTAAATGAGAATGGCACTTTAAGAACAGAAAAACTTTTCTGCATTAGCTAGAATAGGACTGCTTCATGGAACAATTAATGCTATCTAAAAGGAAGGCTGAGGTATAGCTGATGCACAGTGCTGCTTGCCTTCCTTAAACTGGGATTTGATGTTCAGAGCAGTGTCTCTGGAAGACAGAAAAGTAGTAGTAATAAAGACCTGGAAGAAGACATTGAGGAAGCTGGGCATTTTTTTTCTCGTTAGAGGAATCAGTAAGAGAGCTACTGAGAAGCCAGAAGGAAAAAAAGTAGAGCTTTGTAAATACACTATATGGGACTGTATTAGTGGTATTTGATGTGAACTTTTGTTAAATCATATGACTTGTTTTGGGAATAACCTGTGCATTACGGCGTTTTTTTGCAAAAAGCTGTTGCTTTTCTAAGACTGGTGTCTCTGCTGCCAGTATATTATGAATGCTTACAACACACACACACACACACACACACACACACACACATTTATGTATTTATGTGCCATTCAAAAGTCTATCACAGGATACATTTACTGCAACACAACACTCAACAGGGCTAGGAGTTTTAATTGCGAAGATAAAACAATCATGAGACATGCAAAAATTGCAGCATTTTTTACAGTTCTTAAAAAGAACAATTGTGCATGCTTAAATCTGCACCTCGTTTAACTCATTGTTTTATATATTTATCCTGCTATTGTCTGTACCACAGACTCAATGTTTCAACTTCCCCAAAAATGACCCCCATGTCCCACAAATGTCCATACCAGAATGAATCCTACCTCACAGTAGCTAAAGAGCAAACCAAAAGTTAAAACCATTCAAATTAAAAGAGAGTCCTTCATATTTTGTGGCAGCTCCCACATCACCAACCCAAAGATCAGAAATGCAGATTTCTGAAGGCAGATAAGGACCACTTGTCCACCTAGTGTGCTCACTATTTTACCTTCTAGATAAACTGCAATGCCTACATTTTCCACTCTTCCTTGCTTCCTCCCACCATAAAAACAGTCTTCTTTTCCATGCATCCTTGAATTCTGTCACTGCTTCTGACAAAGCCACTACTTCAGGAGACCCGCTCCCATCACCTTTTTTATTAAAAAAATATAGACTAAAGAGATATACCTGGAAATGTACAAGTACTGCGCACTGAGAAACTTGCAGTGGATATAAAAAGCTTACACACCCCTGTTAAAATGCCAGGTTTTTGTGATATAAAAAAAAAAAAAAGAGACTGCAATAAATCATTCCAAAACTTTCCCCACCATTAATGTGACCTATAACCCGTACAATTCAATTGAAAAACAAATCTGTTTGGGGAAAAAATATAAAAAATAAAAAAATGTATAAAACGCTGGTTGCATATGTGTGCACACCCTTAAACTAATACTTTGTTGAAGCACATTTTGATTTAATTACAGCATTCAGTCTTCTTGGGTACACACCTGCCGTCAGTTAGAGAGACTGATTAACTCCAAATAAAGTTCAGCTGTCCTAATAGGATTTTCCTGACATTTACTCAGTTGCCTGCTACAGCAAAAGCCATGCTTCACAGACAGCTTACAAAGCATCACAGGGATCTCACTGTTGAAAGGTAGCAGTCAGGAGAAGGGTACAAACAAGTTTCACACAGCACTGGATATACCATGGAACAGAGTGAAGACAGTCATCAAAAAGTGGAGAAAATATGGGACAACAGTGAGTCTGCAAAGAACTGTATGTCCCTCCAAAATCTGAGGAAAAGATGAGACGAAAACTGGTCAGGGAGGCTGCCAAGAGACCTACATCAACACTGAAGAAGCTGCAGGAATTTTTGGTAAGTACTGGTTGCGTACTACATGTGACAACAATCTCCCATATTCTTCATATGTCTGGACTATGGTGTAGGGTTGCAAGACGGAAGCCTTTTCTTACACAGAAAAGCATCCAGGCCCAGGTAAAATTTGCAAAACAAAACATCAAGTCACCCAAAAGCATGTGGGAAAATGTGCTATGGTCTGATGAGACCAAGGTTGAACTTTTTGGCAACAATTCCAAAAGGTACATTTGGCATAAAAACAACACCAAAAAAACACCATCGCCATGGTGAAGCAAACTGGTGGCAGTATCATGCTTTGGGGTTGCTTTTCTTCAGCTGGAGCTTTAGTCAAGGTGGAGGGAATTATGAACAATTCCAAATACCAGTCCATTTTGGCCCAAAACCATCATGCATCTGCTAGAAAGCTGAAGATGAAGAGGAATTTCACCTTTCAACATGACAATGACCTCAAGCATACATGCAAATCAACAAAAGAATGGCTTCACCAGAAGAAAATTAAAGTTTTGGAATGGCCGAGCCACAGTCCAGAGCTAAATCCAATAGAAAATCTGTGGGGTGACCTGAAGAGGGCTGTGCACAAGAGATGCCCTCACAATCTGACAGATTTGGAGCACTTTTGCAAACAAGGAAGAGTGGGCAAATATTGCCAAGTCAAGATGTGCCATGCTGATAGACTCCTACCCAAGAAGACTGAATGCTGTAATTAAATCAAAAGGTGCTTCAACAAAGTATTAGTTTAAGGGTGTGCACACTTATGCAACCAACGTATTGTATGTTTTTTTTTTTTTTTTTTTTAATACTTTTTCCTCTAACAGATTTGTTTTTTTTTTTTTTTTCAATTAAATTGTACAAGTTATAGGTCCCATTAAAGGTGGGAAAATTTTTTAAATTACTTATTGTGGTCTCATTTTTTTATATCACAAAAACCTGGCATTTTAACAGGGGTGATTAAACTTTTTATATCCACTGTAAATGTTTCTGTCATATCTTTTCATCTGACTCCCTTCTTTAAGGCCACACATTACTTGTATGCAGTAAAAGTTTGGTTACACATACCCATTACTGTTGTAATGATGCAAGTTTCTAGCTAGGACATCTTAAGATTATGTGGAGTAAGGTTGTTTTCGCATGGGACAAGTATCAGCTAACAATGAGGAAGCAGAAGTAAGAGTCTTGAGGAAGTTCAGTTGTGTACCTACCATAAATGTAGATGTTCGAATGTATTCACTCTTGCAGTCATTACACTTGGGTTATCCTGCTGGGAGGAGACCCACAGTCGGCCCGAGTTCCAAAGTCTTGGTCCGGTGTCGGTTGCTGTTGCCTCTTCCCTGACGTCGGTGCGCCAGGGGTATAAAAGTTGCAACCGACGCAATTTTCTTCAGTTTTTCTTGCCCCAGATGTCAGGTGCCCCCAGATAGGAAGGCTGAAAAGATAAACATATGCCAAAAAACATGCATATATTACTATAAACATTTCCTTCATCTACAAGCAAATACACCGCATAGGTTGTATAGAGATGAGAAGTACAGAAAAGTCCCAGCAAAGAAAAGGGGGATGGTGGGTGGGTAACCTGGACTGCAACAGTGAATACACTTGAACATCTACATTTATGGTAGGTACACAACTGTACTATGCTCGTGTTTCACTGTTGCAGTCATTACACTTGGGTAGAATCCCAAAGCTGAGGTTGGGTGGCTGGGTCTAAATTGGATTTGGCGAGGCTAACAAGCCCTGCAGAACTGCAGTGGCAAAGCCTGCTCTGGACCTGGAGTAGAGAGGTAAGTGGTAGTGCTTGGTGAAAGTGTGCACTGAGCTCCAGGTTGCAGCTTCTAATATGTTGGTACCCCTCTGAGGAAAGCTGCTGCTCTGGTAGAATGAGGCCTAATGCCCTTAGGTACAGATTTGACATGTTGTGCATAACAAAAGCAGATGCAGTGTCCTATCCATTTGGAGATTGTCTGCTTTGTAATAGGCTTTCCTTGTGATCCTGCAGCATATCCTACAAACAGTTGCTTAGTTTTTCTGAAGGCTTTTGTTTTGTCCAAGTAGAATCGTAGCTGCCTGTGTATATCCAAAGCGTGCAGAAGTCTTTCCCCTTTATTCTGGGGATTTAGGTAGAAAGTAGGTAAATGAATGGTTTGGTTTAAGGCCACAATGGATACCACTTTTGGCATAAATGTTGGGTTCGTCCTAAGAGAAACCCTGTCCTGATGAAAAATGAGGAAAGGTTCCACAGCCATCAATGCCTGTAACTCTGAGACTCTTCTTGCTGAAGTTACTGCTAGGAGCAGAGCAGTTTTCCATGACAAGAATTTTAGATCAGCTGTGCTGGCTGGTTCAAATGGAGGTAGTGTTAGTTTTTCTAACACAAAATTGAGATCCCAAGTAGGTACTGGTGCTCTCCTAGGGGGTCTTATATTCTTTGCCCCTCTGAGGTACTGTTGTTAGGCTTGCCACCCCTCCGTTTTTTTCCGGACTATCAGGAAATCAAACTGATTCTTCGGTAGTCCGGAAAACACTGTACAAACTCCGGTATTCTGTTTAAAAAAGGAAACAGACTATCGGAGTTTGTAAATCGGCTGATTTACTATGCTTTTTTTTTACAGAAAAGCATAGTAAATCAGCCAAAAGCAGGCGGCGGGAACGAAAAAAGAGGGCGTTCCCGTTGAGTGATGCTGTCGTGACATCACAAAATAGGAGGTATGTTGGCGGGAGAGGGGGTGGGGGTGGGCGGGGTTACTGGTGACGCGAGGGGCGTGGCTTTGCTCCGGTTTTAGCCGTGAAGGAAGGTGGCAACCCTAACTGTTGTAGTAGAGGAGTAGAGGATGTGAAAAAATAGGAGGATCCGTATTGTAATGAGCTGAAATGGCAGAGGCATGGATTTTAATGGATGAAAAAGATAAGTCTTTGTCCAACATCTCATTTAGGTATTGCAAAATCTGAGGTATATTAGGGACAAGTGGTTCGAACCCTTGTGCCTAGTTCCAAGCACAGAATCTCTTCCATTTTTCTGCATAAGATTTCCTAGTGCTGGGCCTCCAGGCTTCCAAAATAACATCCATAACAGCTTTAGAGAGAGGTGCAGTCTGAATGGCTACATTATCTGCCATGCTGCCAGGTTTAAGGTTCTGAGTTGACTGTGCAGAATCTGATTGTTTTGTTGTGTCAGAAGATGAGGGATTTGAGGTAGAGGCCAAGGTGGGCCTTGGGACAAACTCTTTAGGAGTGGGTACCAGTGCTGGTGTGGCCAGTCTGGTGCAATCAGGATCATTTTTGGCCTCTCGTCTGACTTTTAGAAGCAACTTGGTGAGTAGAGGCATTTGAGGAAAGGCATAGACTGTCAGGCCTTTCCAGATGAATGAAAGAGCATCCACTTTCCATGCTTGAGAGTGATAGGTCCTTGTGCAAAATTTCTGTAGTTGGCAATTGTGAGGGGAGGCAAAAAGATCTATGTCTGGGCGTCCCCATTTCCTTGTTAATATGTTGAACACTTGTGGATTTAGCTTCCATTCGTGAGGATCCATGAGATTTCTGCTTAGTCTGCCAGTGTATTTTTTGTTCCTGGCAGGAATTGTGCTTGCAGATGTACCTGGTAGGTCAGTGCTGTGTTCCACAAAGTCATGGCTTGTCTGCATAGGGGGTAGGAATGTGTGCCCCCTTGCTTGTTTATGTACCACATAACTGTAGTATTGTCCATCTTTATTAATAGTTGTCCTGGATGTATTAGGTCCTTGAAGGCTGTCAGGGCATTCTGTACAGCTAGCATCTCTTTTTGATTGATGTGAAGATGCATTTGTTCCTTGGTCCACGTGCCCTGAATACATTTTCCTGCCATATATGCTCCCCAGGCATAATCCAATGCATCTGTTGTTATTGCCTGACTGGCTGTAGGTAAGGTGAAAGGCTGTCCCTTGTTGTGGTGACAGGCCTGGGACCACCATCGAAACTCCTGTTGTAGGCAGGGAATCAAGGTTATGATTGTCTCTAGGCTATGACAATGCTGAGTCCAAACACTTTTTAGATACCATTGTAGTTTCCTTATATGCAGTTTTGCATATGGAATTAGTAGAATGCAGGATGCCATGAAACCCAGGGCCTGCAGAATTTTTCTTGCAGGGAGCTGGGTCTTTGTTGCCATTATTTGAAAGGAATGAGTCAGTTGCTTTTGTTTGTCTGGCATGAGATAAGCCATCTGGGCAGTTGTATTTAAGCTTGCACCCAGGAATATTATCTCTTGAGAGGGCACTATTTTTGATTTCTTTTCGTTTACTGTGTACCCTAGGCAAATTAGCAATCTTTTTACAAATGCCAGGTGCTTTAGAAGAATGTCCTTGCTCTCTGCTTGAATAAGGCATTCATCCAAGTAGGGATATATTTGAATTCCTTTTTGTCTGCAAAATGCAATTACTGGTGCCAGGCATTTTGTGAAGACCCTGGGCGCAGTAGATAATACCAAAGGGCAGTGCAGAGAATTGGTAATGCATTGAGCCTGCTATAAATCTGAGGTATCTTCTGCACGATTGTCTGATTGGGACATGCAGGTGTGCCTCCTTGAGATCCAAAGTAACTAGCCAAGCCTTCTTGCCCAGCATGGGCAGAAGTTGTTGTAGTGTTAACATTTTGAATTTTGGAACATCCAGGAAAGTATTTAGGATTGACAGGTCCAGTATTGGTCTCCAGGCTTTGTCTTTTCTGGGTACTAAGAAAAGTCTTGAGTAAAATCCTTGTCCCTGTTCTTCTTGTGGAACTTTTTGAATAGTTCCCATATCCATACGAGCTACAATGTGTTTTGTGCTCTGCACATTGGTTTTGTGGCAGGTTTGGCATACCTTTTGGTTTTGGAAGCATGTGGAAGTGGAACCTGTAGCCTTGAGAAAATATTCAACATCCATTGGTCTTGGGTGATCATGTGCCAATTGTGTGAGAAAAGTGCTAGCTTTCCCCCTAGGAGTGCTGTCAACTGGTAAGAGCTTGGCATTTGCAGAGGAAAGTCATTGTGACCGTTTCCTATAAGGTTGTGATTTGTCTTCTCCTCCTTTGGGGGCTGAAGTACCTCATTGTTTAGGTCTGTAGGAGCCTTGGGGCTGAGATCTGCCTCTTGGGTGTCTGTATCTGCCTCTTTGTGGCCTGTCTGACACTGGAAAGGACCAATTTTATGAAGGCCAGTTTCTACTAAATCTTGGTGGTTGAACCTGTAAGAAATCTTTTACCGTTTGCATAGACTTTGCTTTATCCTCCATTTTCTTTAACACCTCTTCTGCCTTAACACCAAACAAAGTATCATGCTGTAATGGAGCATCCAACAATTTTACTTTAACATGGTCAGGTAAACTTTGTTCTTTCAACCAAGCATGTCTTCGAATAACAGAGCCTGTAACTGCGGCTGTACAAGAAGCCTCTAATGAATCAAAACCACATTGCAGAGTATGCTTTCCCACTTGTTCAACTGCATGCAATAAATCCTGCATTTCTTTACTGTCAGGACTTTCTATATTTGTAACCATTTTCTGCTTTAACAATGACATGAGGTACTGTTGATATTTAAGCATGTGAAACTGACAGTTTAAAAATCTTACAGCTATAGTAGCAGAAGTGTAAACTTTTTTCCCCCATCTGTCCAGAGCTCTGGAATCCCTATCTGAGGGAACAGGGTTTTTGGCAGTGGAAGCCTTAACCCCTTTAGGACCCCGAGAGACAGTTTCTTGGTCTGCAGCGGGGTTTTTGTAAAGAAATATATGAGTGTCACGGACCCTGTAGTACCTGTCTGGCTTTACTGGTGCAGGGAGGTAAAGAATCAGGAGACAGACTGAATTCAGAAAAAACATCATCTACAATATCAAGCACAGGGGGGATTAGCCAGGGGGCCTGTGCTGAGGCAATAAAAGGAAATCTCTGAGCCTTTTCTTAGATTTTGAGTAATCCTGGCTCTCCCAATGGAAATGCTCCCTCATGCTGTGCAGTTTCCCCAAAAGAGTAATCCTCAGGCGGTGAGGCTGAAGGAATGGACTCTTCAGCATCAGAGTCCTCATAGGGAGAGAGAGAATAGCCCTGATCAGAAGAAGAATCAGAGGAAATGGAAACCTGATCAGAGGAATCATAATCAGTGTCTTGCCTAGGCCTTTTGTCAGGAGGGGGATGGAAGCCCCTGATTAAAGTAATAAGGTCTTCGGCCATTTTAAGCATCTGTTTCTTTGGCATGGATGACTGTTCTGGAGAATGCTGCACTTGTTTCCTTGTCTTTAATGGTGTTTTGACTTTGCCTTTGCTGTAGTAGCCTTAATTGTAAGCTGTGAAGGTCTGAAAACACCCTCAGAAGCCAGTGCCTGCTCAGCGGCTCTGGACCCATCTGAGGATATAGTTTCCGTAGGCCCAATACCTTGAGTTTCCACAGGCCTCGGTGTTTCCACGTGGCTGTCGGTTACGGCCTGTGGCTCTGAGGTAGCGGGTGTCAGGGGCTGCGAAAGTGCCTCACTGAGAACCGGCGACCGGCCTAGAAGAGACTTCATCATCGGTTTTGGACCTCGAATGCCTGTCTTTGCGGTTTTTATACATTCCGGTCGCCGGTTGTTCCGACGGCATTATATAGTTAAATCTTCGTCCAAAATAATGTAAAACAAAATCAAACCGACGTTTAATAATGCATTTATTGAATCTAGCACAAAACTGACAGCTAGCAACGTCGTGGTCAGGTCCTAGGCAAGGAATACAGTAAGAGTGAAAGTCCTTGTGCGGTATTTGCTTCCCACAAGAAATACAATTATTAACTTTTACTGACATCGGTCTGGAGCAAGAAAAAGTTTCCCCAATGGGGTACTTAGCTTTATTGAAGACTTCGGTTCTGAAATTCAATTTAGAAAATCTCAGGAGTCAGCCGACCGGCACTTGCGAACTGCTTTTGCTTCGGGCACTGCACGGTAAGAAAGACTGAAGAAAATGGCGTCGGTTGCAACTTTTCTACCCCTGGCGCACTGACATCAGGGAAGAGGCTACAGCAACTGATGCCGGACCAAGACTTTGGAACTCGGGCTGCCTGCCAGCAGGATAACCCAAGTGTAATGACTGCAACAGTGAAACACGATGAACATCGGCATTATCCTTGTGGAGACAAATGTTTGCCACTTTAAAATTGGGTCAGACTGGAGAGTATTAGTCCATTACTTCATCCATGTTATCTTTCTTATTTGAGGTATACTTCCTGCCACTGTTAAGGTTGATCACAAAAATAAAGCATTAGGTCTATTCCTTGGGGAAGTTTTATGTCTGGTAATTTAGCAATAATCCACAACTGTGGGTAATGCTAAGTTTACTTAGAGCTGGCATAGTGTGATCAGAAAAGTGAAGCCCAAGTGGACAAACAAATAAAGCAGCATTATCAACACACAGGAGTAGGCTATTGCTATTATACAGTGTCCTTATTAAAAATGAATAAATAAAACTAAGCATCTTTTTAAAGAACAATATACATAGCCAGCCTTAGGCATAGGCCAACTAGGGCACCGTTCTAATAGGGCGCTTTTCCAGTAATCTGGATGGTGTAGGTATACCAGGTGGTGGGGTGGTACTGTGGAGTCCTTTTGTCTAAGGCACCAGTTATCAAAAGCCGGCCCTGACAGTATTGTATGTCTAAGAGTCTCACTTCTCACGGGAGTTTGTGGGATTGCTCACACATGTGCATAACATACTAGGTCCCATTTCCAACTCCAAAGCCTGCAGTACAGCTCCATCTGTATACAGAAATTGGCACTGCAGCAGGGTGGCTCTCACCAGGTACTGCCTGCAGTACCTAGTCCCACATGCTGGTGGGGCTTCCACCTTTCTGAGAAGCCCATTCAGTTCAATCAACATTTTTCATTCCAGCACTAATACAGGTAATGTATACTACACACAAACATAATTTATTCTAGAATATCATTTGACTTACATACTCCCCTAGGTATCATCCCATGGTAGATAACTATTTATTTTTATTATAGTGTTGTATCTGTGTTATCATACTGTAAAAGCCATTCATTAGGAATCATGTAGGTTCACAGGTAAGTACTAGGCTAGCTGCTCTTGCAGGCCCGTTTTAAGCCGTGCCAATTTCCTTTTTTGTGCTTGAAATAATCTATCCCATTTGGTTACAGATTGGCCTTCCCAATCCCATGGTCAATAATTATATATTAACCCTAATGAGAATAAATGGGGTCATACCATAGACAGTTTGAGGGGACCCATGTAAGGGATAAAGTATTTAGGAGTTGCCTCTGTCCATTAGTAGCACAGGAGGCAGTCCTGGGATAAAATTTCTGTTTCCTATCCATATATCCAAGTTGCACTTGAATATGGACAGGGATGAACTTTGTTTTATGTGGATGGGGAATCTGCTCCACAGCAGCGGCATCCTGAGATAAATACCGGTCACTCCAAACATTCTGTTGATGTTGTAGAAGATGTTTAGATCCCTAGACATATTATTTCTGATGCCATTTGTCTTGCTGATGTCAGTAAATCCATCAATAACGTGTCAGGGGATGCCTTGTGTGCCAGACACAGGTCACCTCTTAGTATCCTGTATGATACTGTGTACAGCTATAGGGCTTACGTCTGTCCATGTAGGACATGTTGTTTATGCCATGTATCATTTTAGTAAGGTACCTCTGCAGGCTTTCCAGTTGTTGCATGCGTCTGGACAGATACATGCCAAAGGGGGCATTATACGCAATGATTGGCCTAATGAGGGCCTAATTATCATGAGTTTTCATATCAATTAGCACATATTATCCAAAACGTCACGCCCCTATTACCAGTTCTCCACAGCCTCTCCCACAATACCAGGTAACAGCCATACGGGAGTTTATCCTTGCAATACAGTGCTACAATGTGCCTATTATCAAGGCCAATTACCTGATGAACATTCAAGATGCCAAAAAGATTTCATTTGGAATCACTGTATGACCTTGTTGGCGAATAACTGAAGTACCAGCTACAAGAACATCCTGCCAACTTTCCCCAAAACATTTAGCTTCAGCTTTTGTGTCCTGTTCAGAAGTTAGGTTCTTTCTAGCCATGCAAATTTGAATGCTTCTGTCAAGTCTATTCTTCATTTCTTTTGCACTGCTTCTGCTTAGAAACTTGCAAACCATTTTCTTTAGTCCATGTTTGCTTCTGGATCCATACAAATCTTTATCTTTCCTATAGATAAAATATGGTTAAGCATACACAACTCTGCTCACCAAAGCATTTATGGAGTTTCATTTCCAAACAAAAGCTATCAGTTATTTGACAAATCTTCATATAAATATTAGGTTAAAGACTTTCTGAAATGCACTAGTAATACAAAATTAATTTCTAAATGTGCTGCTACTTAGGTTTTATTTAAAAAAAACATTTGTTTACTAACAGCTACGGATGAAAATATCAGTTGACAGTGTGGCTACATAAGAAGTTACATGATGGTCAGTTTGGATGGATACAATCAAAGCTGCCCAAAAATTCAATTTTTAATCTAAAAAGTAAGTGAACTGAACAGTCAGGGTTCTATTTCAGTCACAGGAAAACAACTCAGAGAAAAAGAAAAACAATCCACAACTGGCCACAGTAAAAAAAACTAAGAAACTTAATATAAAACAGCACTTAAAACCACTCTGGCACCTCGGCTCGCAGCCTTCCAGGAGTAATACCTGTTACTCTGTTGTTATTCTATTTCAGTCATGACATAAATTACAGCAAGCAAGACCACATAACATGATACCGAACAAGACACAACCATACATACAAAAAACAGCATTTCAAAACCGGTGAAAATGCATTAATATATGTAAAAACAATATTCTGTTACATTTCTAAGACAAACGTAAACTCACTCAGGGAGAACCTGCATTACCAGTTTTCCGTCATATTCTGGATTAAGTAACAGCACTGGAATAAATGCATTCAATTTCACAACATGCTTTCTTAGCTGCCTACTGAATGACTGCATGGAGGATGGTTTGGTCCCCTTTTGCTGCCAAGGAGGAGTTTAAGTAAGTGTTCCTTTGAGAAATCTTTAAAAGAACAAAGACTGGAATGATGAGGTGCAACTACAGAGGCTCTATGAGATGAACTGACACACCTGGTGCACAGTTTGGGTGTAGCAATAATAAAGCTTTCAATAATCTAGATCAAGTAAATTGTAGATTAAGGTGTGCATGATAAAGTCTCTCAAGGAAATGGGTGGCCATGCTACCTTTGAGCGAGTGATGCATGGCTTTTGTCCACTGAAAGAAACTGCTGATTTTGTTTTTAGTGTTCTGAAGCCTCTACAAGTTACACTTGGAAGCAGTAGATAGAATATAATGGGAAGTGCAGAAATCACCCGTACCTTTCCTAAGGCTCACCTCTGCTTTCCTTTTTCGATTAAAAAGCTGCTAGCTCTGGGACCAGTATTAAGCAATCTTTTGTTATTAATAATTTCTATTATCTAATAACTTAAACTTTGATTGCTACTTAAATAGAATATGTCGGAGGAACAGGTATGCATTTCAGAGAATCTCAATTCTCTGGAATAGGCTTCCCTTACATGTGAAGCAGAACCCTTCCTTAACACTATTCAAGCTCAACTTGGACCAGTGGATGGGAAATTGGAAATGCACCCCTTGCCTGACGCCGGTCTCTCTAATGGAAAGAGACAGCCATTAAATCATACCCTAACTGACATATACCCCTTAAAATACCATCTAAGGCACACTCATGGGACACGTTTTTTTTTTTTTTTGGGGTTGCATGGTAGGGCTTATAGGAAAAGGGAAGTCTGTATACTGGAACAACTGGAACAAAGGGTTACTGTATAGAGAGTGGACCCCTGAGGGAGGGCTAGAGGGTGAGGTAATACAGCAGTTGGTAGTGCCCAGAGCATACCATCTGGCTCTTCTAGCCACAGCCCAGGGCATTCATTTTGCAGGTCATATGGGCATAAAATGTACCAAGAAATGTATTATGCAGAAGTTTTATTGGCCTGGGATTGCAAGGGATGTAACAGGGTACTTCAGAACTTGTGAGCAATGCCAAAAACTGGGCAAGGCAGGAGACAATGTCAAAGCTCCTTTGATGCCTTTGACTTGAATAAGGAGCCATTTCATTGTGTACCTATGGATATTGTGGGGCCTCTGAGTACCCCAAGTTCCACACGGAAGAAATATATCCTGGTGGTTGTAGATTACGTTACTAGACACCCTGAGATGGTGGCTCTGTCCTCCACTGAGGCAGAGAAGACTGAAGAAAATGCTAAGGGCATTTCCAGATCAGTTTAAGAGAGTGAGACAAGTATTTGCCCCATCTGCTGTTTGCATAGAGATGTACCGCAGGAATACACAGGTTTTTCACCCTTTGAGTTGCTGTATGAGCATAGGGTGAGGGGGCCCTTGGATATGACTCGTGATGAGTGGGAGGGTGTGTGTGAATCCTACAAGGAGCCTGTTGTGACATATCTCTTAAACCTTAGGATAAGGCTTAGGGAGCTCATGGGCTTGGCCCAGGAGAATCAGGCAGGAGTCCAACAGCAGAAAAAGATCTGGTATGACAGAAATGCTTGAGCCCAAGAGCATGCTGTGGGACAGCAGGTTATGATGCTCATTCCTGTCGGACACAATAAGCTGCAGGCAGCTTGGGAAGGACCCTTCAAAGTGGTAAGGAAGGTAAGTGCTATTAACTGCATAGTAGAACTGCTAGGCAAGAGGCAGGGGCACAAACTGTACCATGTTAATATGATGAAGCCTTACCACAATACAGAGGCCCTTGTGCCGAGTATTTGCAGCAGGAGGAGTTTGAGGGTGATCTGATGACTGATCATCTCAGTGAGGCTTGGACTGACACCTCAGTGGAAGGGGTAGCAATGCCCCAGCAGCTATCCCCTACCCAGGCTGGAGAAACCCAAGCAGTGTTACAGGGGTTTGGGGCATGTTCACTGGGAAACCAGGGTGCACCCACCTGGTGCAGCACCATGTGGATATAAGACCCCAAAGACCTATCAAGCAGGCCCCTTACAGAGTGCCTAAGCAAGTCAGAGACACTGAGAGAGGAGATACAGGAAATGTTGGAACTGGGGGTAATCCAGAAATCCAGCCGTCCCTACGCCTCCCCAGTGCTGCTGGTACCAAAGAAGGATGGCAGCACCAAGTTCTGTGTGGACTACATAAAACTAAACAGTCACACAGAGTCAGATCCTTACCCTATGCCTATAACAGAGGAACTCTTACAGCAGCTGGTTGGGACTAGGTATCGGACCACTATTAATCTGACGAAGGGCTACTGGCAGGTGCCTTTGACACCCACCTCTAGAGAAAGGTCAGCCATTGCGACTCCTTTTGGATTATACAAGTTCACGAAGATGCCTTTTGGGATGAAAAATGCTCCAGTGACCTTCCAGAGGCTGGTAGATCTTATCTTAGCAGGAACTGGAGATTACGTCCTTGTTTACCTGGATAATATTGCCATCTACAGCCATTCCTGGCAACAGTACATTCAGCATGTCAGGTAGGATTGTCCATTAAGCCCAGTGTCAGGTGGGTATGGCAGAGGTCTCACACCTGTGACAGAGTGGGGAGTTGTAAGAGCAGGCCAGAATCTGCCAAAGTGGAAGCTATTCAGGCATGGTCTGCCCTATTACCAAAAAGCAGGTGATGGCATTCTTGGGGAAGTGGGGTACTATAGAAAGTTAATTCCCAACTGTACAACAGCTGCTCCCCTCTCAGACCTGATGAGGAAAAACAGGCCAGATAAGGCTGTGTGGACTCCAACCTGTGAGCAGGCATTCCAAAAGCTTAAAGGTGCTTTGGGAGGAGCCCCTGTGCTAGCCAGTCCAGATTACAGCAAATAATTTGTTGTGCAGGTGGATGCTACAAACAAAAGGGTGGGGGCTATACTCAGTCAGGTTTCCTCAGAGAGAGAGGAGCACCCTGTTGCATATCTTAGCCACAGACTCCAACCTATGAAGGAATGTTATGCAGCCACAGAAAAAATGTCTAGCCATAATATGGCCACTGCAAAAACTTCACTCCTATCTGTATGGAAGGAAAGTCAGTGTGGTTACAGACCACAATCCCTTAACATGGCTACAGTGAGCCAGCTAGCAAAATGCCAAGTTATTGAAGTGGAGCATAGGGTTGCAAGCATATGACATGAGAGTGCAGCACAGATGTGTGGTCAGCAATGCCAATGCAGACAGGGTATGGGTTAGGTTAATGTGCTCCCAGACAGGCTTATTTCTCTCAAGCAATGTAATTTGAAAAACTAGCTGGAGGGGAGAGATGTGATGAGTAGGGCACTCCATGTGTAATATATGCCAGCAATGCTAGCTGGAGTTTTGTAAAGCATTGTATGTCATTTGAATATCAAACTGATTTGTACAGATGCTTGCAATAAAAATGCATTTGCAAAGTTATTTGTGTTACAAATGTTTCAACAGTAGGTTCTGCTGGACACAAAAGATGCATGTCAGACTGCATTGTTGTAATTGATGAAATGTATATATTTTAACAGAGGATATTAGAAGGGAAGGGGGTTAAGTTCAGCCCAGCTATCCGTAAGAAAAATAGACTGAAATTAAATGACCCATAAAGATTTTATCTCACTGGTCTGAATGCAGCCAGAGCCAATGTTTGCGAAAAGCCTGGGTTGGGATTCTGCTTTATTGTATTAGTGGTGAACTAATTGCTACCCTGTGGTGACGGATAATAGCTTGTTAGATTCTACAGGAAGAATGAAAGTGTTTGAATTGTTTTACAGCTTCCAGATGCTGTAATAAACCTTAGCTAAAGGTCTGTGTGTGTATTATGACACATCAGTGCCAGAACCTGGCTCAATTTCTAGTGAGAAGGTAGTGTGGGAAACACAATGTCAGATGACCAGATGTGATGACGTTCTGTATCCAGCACTGAAATTTTATTTGACTACTAGTGAGAGATGTGAGGAGTGCACTCTATTTGGAGTTTTCATCCACTTTCATCTTACCTTGCTTTATTAAGTAACTAGGAAACAGTAATTCTTCAGTCAGTTAAGAAAATATAGTGTGATTAGCTAAATGTTGTTTCTTTTCTGTATCTGAATCTTTCCAGCCATGTTGTTTCTTTTTATATATTCCTGTTTTTGAAACTATGGTGTTTATTGTAAATAGATGTCCAGTATTTTCATTTTATCATCAAATATTTCTAAACCTTTCACTGTGGCTGATCTTTTAGAAAATATTTAACCTTTGAGAGTACTTGCATTTATTTAGTGGCACTGTGACTCCACATTCCTGAAAGTCTTGTTGTTTGGTTAAACACTACCACTTGTACAAGTATCAATTTTACTAATTGTAATTGGGAAGTCTGGTAAGAGCCTTAATATACCTGACTTCAGGTGTTCTGGTGGCAGTAAATTCACCTTATAGCCTGAATGGAGGTGGCACTCAAATCTCAAAGAGGTGTGTGTCTGTCAGCTGCGTGGAACAGGGACACCAACAGCATTGATTTCACAGACAGGGTGATGGAGGACTTGGCTTGGAACACCCGGCTACGGACTCAACTCTATAGTGATCAGTGGGAAGTCTTATTTGGGGCCTAGAAATAAAGCCCAGCCCCAGGACTAGTGTGTGCATTCCTTGTGTGCTCTTAAGGAAAACTGTACTTGGTGCAAAAATACACTGAATGCTCCCCACCAGTGTCAGTGGTGAGGATAGAGGCTCCTTGATTACTGACCCAGAGGACGGACTTCACACCCCATATAAAAACAGTTAAGAGTGTCAGTTTCTTCAGAGCTTGTTTTACCTAGAAAAAAGGGAGGCAAGAGCCCTGAAAGTTTAATGCTAGGAAACAAACCAAACAATGAACTATATACACAACAGTACATATGTACATCCAAACCCTTGCAACACAAAAGGAGAAATGGATAAAAATGGGGGTTGGAAGGAGTGGAGGCTACT
The DNA here is from genome assembly GCF_019279795.1 of Protopterus annectens. NCBI lineage: Eukaryota > Metazoa > Chordata > Ceratodontiformes > Protopteridae > Protopterus > Protopterus annectens. Next base: position 961,588,558 of record NC_056725.1, read on the forward strand.
GCAAAGTGACGTGTTGGAACATCTACCGTTATGGTAAACGTTCTTACACAACTGTACCAAGTTCAATATTTAGATCACCGTTGCAGTAGCCTAAGCTATTTAGGTAAATTTACCATAGCTTAGAAGCAATGAAAGGAGAAGGAAAATAAAATAATCACAGATCCCTGGAGAATGGTCTGCTTAAATCTTATTCAATACCTGGAAAAGGAATCCATTTTGCAGTGCTATGTAAAAGTATGTACATAAGACAGACTTACTGTCTCTAAGCGAGTCCACCACTATCAAATAAACCACCAAAGAAGCCAAAGCCCCAGTGGAATGGGCCCGTGGCTTGTTATGGTCAGTACAATGAAAGGCAACAGCATGAGACAACCATAAGGAAATTATTTGCTTTGACACTGTCCTTTTCTTTTCTCTTACCTTCATAGAAGGCAACAAGCAGATCAACTTGAAGGCCTGAATTCTGTCTAGGTAGTATCTGTGCTGCCTACAGACAAAATCTTTTCTCCCTTGCTCTTGGGTTCTGGAAAGAAGACATGGAGATTAATAATCTTTCTTAAGTTAAACTTTAAGCATAAAAGAAGGGTTAAGCTCTCAAAAGGCTTGTGAAAAATGAGGTGGGGTTGACTCTCCATAAGTGCTTGTAACTCACAGTCTCCTAATAGAAGTCAGAGCAATGAATAAAACAGCCTTCCATGTTAAGAACTTCAAATTAGCCTAATGATCTGGTTCAAATGAAAGAAGACTAACCTTTTCAAGCACAAAGTTAAGATCTCAAGGAGGAACCTCCTGTTTCCTAGGTGGATGCATATGCAAACACCTCTTCCAAAAACTGCTTACCTCAAGAATGATTAGAAATGGGGAACATAAGGACTGACAAGCAGAAATGGATGACAAAGGAACCTTAATGGGGAAATAAAGGCCAGAGAACAGTAGCTCACACAATTAAAAAAAAAAACAGAAGCAGCCAGATACCAACTAGAAAATAGTTTCCACTTGTACAGATATAATCAAATCACCTCTTTTAGTACCTACTGTGTATCCTCCAAAACGATGCCTAAAATGCATGAAAATTCTATCATTCAGGCAGCAAGTTGAAGAATTTCCAGGTTATTGTTTATCACATAAATCCAGTCTGTGGGGAAGCCAGTTGTAAACTACCCTTGGCCAAACTGGAAAAAAAAAAGAGAAAGACTGTTGCCTGGACCAAAAATGGAGTCACCTGCACCACAATTATTGGAGTCTCCTTTTAGATCTTTAGAAGAAACCCTGGGTATCAGTGGAAAATAGTACAGAATATTCCTTTCATGAGAATGAGAAAACATCTGCCTACCAGTCCAGTTTGTAAGAAGTCCTGAAGCGGAATTTCTTTAGCTGTTTGTTCTAGCAGGAGGCAAACATGCCTATGTATGGTGTTCAATGAAGTTTCCATTCATTGGGGGGGGGGGGGGCTGTCCTCATTCTGCTTAGCTTGTCTGTGATCATGTTTTTCTCACAGAATGTAAGAAGCCTGAACAGTCAAAATGAGCCGAGTTGCTACCATAGCAAGTCTGTAAAAAGGGTATGATGTGGTACTCCCCTGTTTACGTGCCGTATCACTGTGGTATTGTCTTTGTAAACTTTCAGAGGTTCTGGGGACCAAAGTTGATTTAAGGCTTTCAAACCATTGATTACTGCCAACATCTCTGTCTGATATTTCTGTGCTTCTGTCTTGAAGGTTCCACAGACCTTGAACTTTCACCCCTTTGGAGACTGCTCTGAAGCATCAGTGTTGACGGACTGGAGAAGGGAAGGAAGGGAGAATTGGATTGCAAGAAATCTGGTCTACACACCAGGGAATCTTTCCTTCTTACAAAAAAAAAAAAAAAAAAAGAATCTGAAAAGATAAAGGGTGAAGATGGCAAGTCCGAACTGACCTGATGTACCATTCTGCACAGCGGAAGCATGGGAATCACTGGTACCATGTACTTCATTATCCTGAGAAATTCCCTTGGAGATGCTCGGCTTTGAGTGGAGAAACTCATTAAGAACTGATGCAACATTTCAATGTTGATGGAGGAGAAATTCTTTTCCCAGGGCAGAAGCTATCAAACATTTCAGGAATACAATTCTATGAGAAGGAATGATAAAGACATTTTGAAGTTGATCTGAAAACTTACACTAAGAAATTCTGAACAGCTGCTAAAGACTGTTGAAAACTGGAGAGGGACTCTGCAAAGATAAGACGGTCATCTAAATATGGAAAGATGAAAAAGCCGAAGTCTGCAATACGCAATTATTGGAGCCAGATACTTTATAAACACCTCTGATGCAGTGAAAAGGCCAGAAGGTAAGCTAGAAACCTGATAATGTAAACCAGACACAGAAAATCTTTAACAAAAAAAGTCTGAACAGATTGACAATGGAAATGTAACAAGCATCCTTTAAGTCTAGCTTTACCATGAAAGCTAGGGAAGGGAGAAGAGATAAAGAGAAAGCATTCTGAACTTTGGAATCTTGACAAAAAATACAGAAGGGAAAGATTTGGCATAGGCGTCCATGGTCTTTCCTTCTTTGGTACATGAAAGATCCTTGAATAAAAGCCTTTGCCCATCTGACAAGGGAGCACTGGTTCTAAAAGCTGGCTACGTTTGCAGATGATATTATTACGTGACAAAACCAGAAAAGGACATTAGTTTTGAGGAACATTTTAAGACGCTTTCAAAACTGTTCAGGATACAAAATTAATGAAGCTAAAAAACAAAGTCTATAACGGTAAATTTTGTACCGATACGTGAACTGGTCCAACAATATCCGTATTTAAGGGGACATGATAAAATGAAGGATTTAGGAGTATGGATTAGAAATGACTCTGTTTTGGCAGCTAAGGATATGTGGGAAGAGACTAAACAGAAGATAATAAACAAATTGAGAAACTGGAGGTTTTGTTACATGGATATGGATAGCAAGATAAAACAGGAGGAAAACACCAGCACCTAACTTACCAGCCATAGGCTCGATAAGCCCTAACAGAACCAGTAAAAGGGTGCTGATATGGAGGAGGCAGGAAAGCACAAACCAAAGGTTCAGCAAACCAAGTTTATTACACACAAATTAAAAAATACACATTAAACGTATTAACTGAAATCACCGCCTTTTTAGTCCACTGTTACTGGACGTCTTCAGATACAAACTAAGTACACACCCACAATTTTTATATATATGCTTTGCCACTTCAATTATTCAATAAAATAATTAATTCGGCTATCACTAAAACTTAAAGGGAAAGTCCTAAAGTGAAAAAAAAAAATAAGATCCATATAATGCAAAAGAAATCCAGGAAATGGAAGGTATACAAATCTTTGAAATAGTACAGATTACTCCAAAACCCAGCTAAAACAACAATCCACATATGAGAATGTAAAATATGAAAACGTAAAATATGAAAATGTAAAATGAAAAAGGGCTATAAAAATATATACATAACATTAATGTATAAAATACATGTATAAAAGACAGAATTAAACATATTAAAACTTCATAAATGAAAGAGAATATAAAAACTGAGAATATATAAAAATGACGTTAAAAGTTGTGTAAAAAATGTTAACTTAGTACATGCTATGATCTAGCTGACCCAAGCTTCAACATTGGGGCAATGGAAATATGTTCATTTAACACCGGATTTTTGTTTGCCTCCAAAGTAATTTGCCAATAGAGTTCCCTATATTCAATCCTAGTTTCCCCTGCCACCCCCAAAAGTCCTTAGGTATTTCTTCTAAAATTAAAAATGTGTATGAGGCCTGATGACAATTCTTGGAGTGCTTATACAAGCCATTGCTTTCATTTTGTCTACTAACTGCATAATGGTGTTTGTATAGTTTCTTTTTGAGCTTCTGCTCAGTCTTGCCCACATAAAATGCCTCACATCTTTTACATTGGACTAAATATACGAGTCCTTTACTATCACAATTGGAAAATGTACCTGACTGAATAAACCTATTCCTACTTGCTACATATGTAAATTCTGCATTAGCAATAAAATGACATTGTTCACAGGTCCCACATAAAAGCACCCACCTTTCTTCTATTTTTAACCTCTGTACCATAATCATTCTCTAAAATATCCTTAAAGTTGTTGCTTTTCCTAAAAACAAATTTTAAGGGGTTCCTAAATATCATGTCCAAATAAGAAAAGCCTGCAAAGGCTTTCCAATTATTCAACACCACTCTTTTAATACGATCAGCATCACTGTTAAAATTCAAAACAAAAGCTCCATTACAAGTACTATCATTCTCCTCTATCAGTAATTCTCCCACCATCTGTTTGGTTAACCTGCTTAAATGTAGCATTAGCATTTCCCAAAATGGGACTAAATCTATCACTTCTACCCTTCCTAACTTTGTCAATCACATCCTCCACCAATTGTTTAGGGTATAATCTATACAAAAATAACTGCTTTGTAAATTCACATTATATGTTGAAATCTTCGCTTGACATCATTCTGGATGCCCTAATAAATTGTCCTTTAACTATGCTTCTCTTTTGTTTCTAAGGATAAGCACTCATATACTCATATAGAATGGAAAGGAATTAGAAAAAGTACCCTTATGGTACAGACTTAAAACCAGAAGGTGCCTTTTTAAAAATACTAACATCCTAAGTAGTGAAGTACATCCCTGGATGTATAAGTAAAAGTAAAAAACTGTTAGTGGAACCAAGATATTCCATAAATGCCATAAGTATGTCATATGTTCCAGGCAAAACATACAAATATCATCAAGGTACCTTCTATAATAATTCCAGTAACTTACAGTGGATATACAAAGTTTACACACCCCTATTAAAATGCCAGGTTTTTGTGATATAAAAAAATGAGACCACAATAAATCCTTTCAACTTTTCCCACCTTTGATGTTACCTATAACCTGTAAAATTCAATTGAAAAACGAAATAATCTGTTAGGGGAAAAAATATAAAAAATAAAAAACATACAATACGCTGATTGCGTAAGTGTGCACACCCTTAAACTAATAATTTGTTGAAACACCTTTTGATTTAATTACAACATTCAGTCTTCTTGGGTAGGAGTCTATCAGAATGGCACATCTTGACTTGGCAATATTTGCCCACTCTTCCTTGCAAAAGCACTCCAAATCTGTCAGATTGCGGGGGCATCTGTTGTGCACAGCCCTTTTCAGGTCACCCCGCAGATTTTCTATTGGATTTAGCTCTGGGCTCTGGCTGGGCCATTCCAAAACTTTAATTGTCTTCTGGTGAAGCCATTCTTTTTTTGATTTGGATGTATGCTTGGGGTCATTGTTATGCTGAAAGGTGAAATTCCTCTTCATCTTCAGCTTTCTAGCAGATGCCTGATGGTTTTGGGCCAAAATAACTGGTATTTGGAACTGTTCATAATTCCCTCCACCTTGACTAAAGCCCCAGTTCCAGCTGAAGAAAAGCAACCACAAAACATGATAATGCCACCATTCTGCTTCACCATGGGGATGGTGTTCTTTTGGTGAAGCAAAGTGTTGTTTTTGCATAAACGTACCTTTTGGAATTGTGGCCAAAAAGTTCAACCTTGGTCTCATCAGACCATAACACATTTTCCCACATGTTTTTGGGAGACTTGATGTTTTGTTTTGCAAATTTTAGCTGGACCTGGATGCTTTCCTGTGTAAGAAAAGTTTTCCGTCTTGCAACCCTACCCCATAGTCCAGACACATGAAGAATACGGAAGATTGTCGTCACATGTACTACGCAACCAGTACTTGCCAGAAATTCCTGCAGCTCCTTGTTGCTGTAGGTCTTTTGGCAGCCTCCCTGCCCAGTTTTCGTCTTGTCTTTTCATCAAATTTTGGAGGGATGTCCAGTTCTTTGCAGCGTCACTGTTGTCCCATATTTTCTCCACTTTTTGATGACCATCTTTGCTATGTTTCATGTTATATCCAATGCTGTGGAAATTTTTTTTCTGCCCTTCTCCTGACTGATACCCTTTAACAATGAGATCCCTTTGATGCTTTGTAAGCTCTCTACGAACCATGGCATTTGCTGTAGCAGGCAACTGAGTAAATGTCAGGAAAATTCTACTAAGACAGCTGAACTTTATTTGGGGTTGGTCTCTAATTAATTGCAGGTGTGTACCTAAGAAGACTGAATGCTGTAATTAAATCAAAAGGTGCTACAACAAAGTATTAGTTTAAGGGTGTACACACACAACAAAGTATTCGTTTAAGGGTGTGCACACTTATGCAACCAGGGTATTGAACGTTTTTTATTTTTTTATATTTTTCCCCCAACAGACGTTTGTTTTTCAATTGAACTGAGGTTATAGGTCATATTAAAGGTGGGAAAAGTTTTGAAATGATTTATTGGAGTCTCTTATTTTTAAATAAAAAAAAAACTGTCATTTTAACAAAGGTGTGTAAACTTTATATAGCCACTGTACATATTCTGAATTGAAAATGAACTTCATTTCCCATGTGTGCAGAATGATGTTGGCATAAGTTGGGGCACAACATGCCCTGTTGCCATTGCAGAAGTTTGCTTGTAAAATTCACCCTCAAAAAATATATAATTATTTTTAAACACCAGGTCCATAAGTTCTAAATATAGGCAGAATTAATTCCTTTCCAACCCGCCTTTATCCAACAGGGCTTTCTCAAACCAAGCAAAACCAATATCATAGGGAATAATGCTGAAGTTAATAATGCCAACTGTTACAAAAACAAGTTCTTGAATATATAATTCTGAGGTAAGGGTCCTAAGAAAGTCCCACGATTCTTTTAACATCTGCTCTTCTCCAATCCATACTCAAGTTTATGATCTAAGAACTTTGCTAAAGAACGGATTTTAGATCCTTTAGCCGCCAGTATTGGTCTAAGAGGAGGATTCTCCACATTTCTGTTAACCTTCGGGTACCCGAATATTGAAGGAACTGTCGGGTTGTCCATTTTAAGGAAATTGAAGGTATCCACATCAGTAAGTCCTTCAAGGACCATATCATTAAGTATAAGGTCAATGTTATTATAAGCTTACTTAATAACATTGTATCCACAACAATACCTCCTCCCTTGCCGGGTTTCATCACCCTAATATTCTGATCAAGTCTCAGTTGATCTAACAGCCATCTTTCATCATAAGGGAGGTTTGGGGAAATCCTGTACTTCCTGATCCTTTCCCTTAGTTCCTTCTGAACTATTTTTTTAAAAATTTTGAAGTTGAGGGTGTAACGGGGGTTATAAGTACTTCTATTCTTTAATCTTTTCTCCATGCCCCCACTACCAGCATTGTCAGTTAATATCAATTCCAAGTTCTTTTTCCTAATAAATAACTTTAAATCGATCAACACCTTGCTAACGTTGTTTTTCTACTTGGGATAAACTTAAGACTTTTCATAATTAGCTTGAAAAAAGTACTATTAACATCTAAATGCACTGCAATTAAAAATATTAAAATGATTGTAAGTAAACTTACAACCATCCTTATAAATAAAATTATGCAAATTTGAAAAATCATCCACGTTACCTCTATTTAAAATCTCTCATTTCCCACACCTCTCACCCCCCTGTGGTGGTTGTACTGAACTGGGCTCTTGTTCCTCAACCTTTCCAACTTCCGTAGGGGAGGGTATTCTAAAGGGTCCTCCAGGTGTCCAAGAACAACATTCTCATCCACCCCTGCGGATTCCCTCCTAGAGGTCCAACCCTCTACCTTACTGTAGGACCCCCTACTATTTGGGGGGAGGTGTACATAAGTATCCATTCTAGCTCCCTTGGGTTTGGGGCAACTACGATGTTCCCTGTATTCAGTCATATCCCTTTCTAACTTCTTATATTTCCTTCTAATAATATAATTACACCTAACCTGTTTTTTCTCTCACTTTCAAAAACTTAGCCTTCTCATATTCTACAGTGAATAATAAATAATTCACAATCAAATTATTCTCATCTTTTATAGTGAATAATAAATCAATTCACAATCAAATTATTTGTACTTTCAATTTGTTTAAACAATCCCTCTATTTTCCTCTTATTTTGCTTAATGATTTCTTTCATAATGCTAAAACCACAAGCATCAAAAATACATACCAATTCCCAATGGAATTCAGACCTGTCAACAACATTATTAGGATATTTACAAATTTGCAGTCCCTTATGGACCAAACCTCTTTGTATACATTCCCTTAGACAGCTGTTATCAATGTTCAAAGTTTTATATTTTAAGCAAATAATCACATAATTTACATTAACATAAGTGTCCACATTGGAGCGACTGTCTACTGAAAATCAAGCATCAGAAAAAGTGAATTTGTCCTTTAACCACTTATTAAAAACCTTCCAGTTTATCAAAACTGGAATTAACATTAGATAAGTTCATACAGTCACCTTTTCTTCAAACTACCGTCCCAAAGGATGCCACTCAATCCACACTTCCACTGACTTGAGTAACATATTTGGTAGTAATAATGGATAATAATGGATAGTAAGATACAAGCAATTAAAATGTTTTTAGTCCCTTTAATCTTATACAGGCAAATTTTTATCAACCACAGAAGCTGTGGATAGCAATTGAAAAAGAGCTGAAGGATTTTCTCTGGGAAGGAAAGATGGCAAGGGTCAGACTCTTGCAATAGAACAAGATGGACTAGGATTACCCCAATTTGAGGGGCTATTTTAGAGAGAGACAGTTAAGGCTCTTATCCATAACACAAGTAGGGATGGGAGGGGGTTCAAGAAACAAGGATTGACTGGGATTTTGGCTGCAGACTCTTAAGGAGAATGGCAACAATCATACAGCATTATATTCATAAAACAGCAGATAGTATTTTAAGAACTAAACCAAGACGGGAACGGAGAAAAGAGAAGCTGCCGATAGGGATGACTGCAGTTAGGGATGCAGGCAACAGGGGGCTGGACTTTATTGGAGAAAACTGACAAATGAACCAAGTTATTGGGAGCAAATAACTAGACAGGGAAAGGTAACAGCAAAGGAAAATGACAAGAATTCCTTTGGACTGCAGGCTAGAGACTGCCCTCCCTATCAAGGATTGATAGATTATACGCAGAGAGAAAGAAATAGGGGAGTCTTAAAATGAAAAAACAGCACCAGTAGAGTTTTTAATAGAATCTCGAACAGAAGCTGCCATTAAAAACTAATTAGTTGAGCATATAACATACTGGATGATAACTATAAGAATCAATCAGAGGAGGTAAGAAAGGATTGGGAAGAGAGATTGGATAAGCAATTCACAAAGAAATATTGGGAAGATATATGCATGTCTCCCAAATATGCAACAAAATCTATAAGATTTAGGATTTTTGCCTGGAAATGTTTACATAGATATATCTACAAGTACATGCCACAGAATTTTTCCTTGGCAGACAGCAAATGTTGGAGGTGTGACAGGGAAGAAAGAGGTACTTGGGAACATATTTTCTGGGAGTGAGGTGAGGTGAACTGACAGACTTTAAGGATTCCCTGTGGGATGCACTGTTAGAGATGGTGGGTGGGCAGACTGGTCTGATGAGGTAGATGATTTTTCTGAGCTATATCACAGAATCGGAATTGTCCACGCATAGTAAGGCCTTGCTGTGTCTAATAATGGTGGCTGCCAAAAAAAGCAATTACTAGAAAATGGAAATCAAAATCTAAACCAACTGTACTAGAAGTAATGAATATAGTAACAGAGATAAAAAATTGGAACGGAGGTCTTTGAAAAAGGGTAGGAAGAAACTATGTACGAAAAAAATGAGAATTGTGGGAACCATAAACAGACAGGAATGAGGTTTAAAATGCGGAAAGACTTCAATGAGCTATGTAATGTTTGACTGAAAAAGACGGTAGATTCTAAGTGATGTATATAATGTTTGCAACTGGGAGTGTGACAGTATGGTTTGTGATGTAAAATGCTTGCAACTAGGATTGTGTTGGTGTGGTTTGTTTTCATTTATATAAATGTATGATTGCCTCTGTAGTAAGTAATGGTTTAATAAAGATATTTCTTGTTTAAAAAAAGTCAGAACTGAATAATTTATGTAATGTTGCTTAGGTTAATATGATCTATAGCAATACATGTGATGTAAAATGTTTATCTTAATTATAGTGTGATTACTGGTACATGAATGTAAATTTGCCTGTGTCACAAGTGATAATTCAATAAAGGTATTTGAAAAAAAAATGGGAGTATTGGTTGTATTACTCCCTAAGAAAGTACCTGATGTGGGGGAAACCAGGAGACTTGTTTCAAAGGGTAAGGAAGAAGGGAGAGGGATTTCCATTGCCATGTGCACCCCAGCCGATAATATTTAAAATTCATTCATCTGTCACAATCTAATATGGCAAGGAAGACAAATTCTCAGGGATTTGGAGAGGTTGCCATGGTGGGGAGGGAGCAGAACAGGCAAACAGTCATACTGACAGGGAGGACTAACCTGGACATTCAGAGGCTTACCTTTCTTTTTGCAGGTTCCTTGCCATTCCTCTTTAAACTCCTGTTTAAAAGCTCCCTGCTTCTTACATGAATTATTGAAAAAGGAAGCTGAGGAGGAACTAAAAAAGCAGGGTTAAAATAAAATAAAGGAGAAGCAGAATACACTCGTCCCCAACTTGTCAAAAGCTTTTCCGTGCGTGTTAGATGGAATGGAGTTACAGCAGTAAATGTTGGGTAGAAGCAGTTTTAGATTGAGAAATTACTGTTGGAGCTGCTGTATGGCTGGAAAACAAATACTAATCCGAAGTATTCTGTACAACCTGCAAGATTTTCTGGGGCTTTGAGGTTGACTATTAGGGAAACTGAAGCTGTGAGAAACACACACTCAGATGAAGATTTAGGAATATCCAACTGTAGCAAATCAGAATACATTTCCTGTGCAATAAGAATTTAATTCTGCTCCCACTGTCTCAGAAAAATAAATCTTCAAGAGGGAAACCTGAAGCCATACTTTCCTCAGAATTAGACTGTTAACATTGAGAAGAAATTCCTGAAATACAACAATCACCTTGTACTGCCTGTTCTTTTGACTGGAAGTCAAAATCAGAGAGAGGAAACTCTCTTCTGTTGCCTGAAGAAGTACAAGGCAAGGGGAAAAAACACAAATAAGCTCCTTAGTAAACCTTCTATGTGCAGAGAAACAGAAGGCAATTTTTTCACTATGTTCCTTTTCCTGGGAAACTCCACTGAAAACAACAGACCCATAGAAGTCATACTCATCCAAGACTCAGGTTTCCTATCCCAGATCAAAGAACCTTCCCCAGCACCTTCCCCTGAGACTAACAACTACTTTCCCTTAGACCTTGGTGACCATTGATATAACACCAGAGGGACTATGGGAAAAAGATGATCGGTCTGAAGAACCAAGAACAGTCACCCACCAGTGTTTAAGGAACAACAGCAGCAGGAGTGACAACCAAAGACTCCCTAACAACTTTCTTCTTCTTCTTGCAGACAGGAGAAGGTAAAACGGCAAAGACTAGTTGTTCCACGTGTTAGCCAAGAAAGAGATTTCGAAGGTGGACAGAGAAACTTGAACAAGTCGGTAAAAGGAAAAGCAAAGAACAAATGTTACTGAGGTAATTAAACCAATGAGTCCCCCACATGTACAATATCCTCCCCCAAAATATACAAACCTATAAGGCTGTAGAAAATTTTGTCAAAAAGCAGAACTTGGCATGTAAAAAAAAAAAAAACTATACATATAATCATGTACACTGAATCCCACTTAGAGAAACAATGACGGTCACAACAACATTCATCTTCCTTGCAAACATCCCAGTCAGAAAAACACAAGTTTTCCAAAAAAAAAATTATTTTAATGGAAGGTTTTATCCAACAGAGAACTTTTCTGTTCAGCCATGAAGGATCACTTAGCGATCCACAGTTTTACACGGCCCACCAAAGGAGCACACTTCAGCAGCAAAAAAGCTCCAAAGAAATTGATGCTTTAACTGTCTTTATATGGACCTCCCGTCTGGTTCCTAACAGAATGAGTGGCATGCGCTTTAAAGTTTTGAAAGCTGGGTGGTGGCCAAAGGTAGGACTCAAACAGCTTAGGCTACTGCAACAGTGATCTAAATGTTGAATGTAAACAGTTAGCAATCCCCACTACACAACATGAGGATTTATAATCAAATTCACAATTCAGTCAATAATGATTGCATGGGGAATAGTATCAACAGCCTTGAGCCACCAGGTCAGATATAGTATGTACTGCATTAACAGCTATCTGCTGCTTTGATAACTTGACCTTCCTTTGACAAAGATGAAATGACGAGGGGTCAGACTTTAGGGTTAAGAAATTTGTAATGCTCAAATTAATGAGGTCTGAAATTACACATTCCATAACTTTACATATATAGGCTAGCAAGACTAATAAGTAGCCAGTTACCATAGTCTGGGGCCACCTTTGCATAACAGCATCACAATAGTGGTTTTCCAGGCTTCAGGAATGCAACCAGTGGGTATCAGAGATTTAGATTAAAAATGGTGGCATAATGGCTACGTTATTTGCTTTACAAACATAAGGTGCAGGGTTCGATTCTCACCTGGGGCAATTGGCTAGGCTTAAAATGGCCCACAAGGACAGTTAGCCTAGTACTAATCTATGAATCTATAAAAAGGTTATGGGGGGGGGGGGTCAGGCCACATTTGGCAGTGATAATCAAGCTAACTAGTATATTATCAGGTCCCATGGATGAGGTGTTCTTAGCCTTTCAAGGGGGTAATAGAGCTTAATGCAAATAATTAAAAGGGGCAGCTGGGACTGTGGAACCTGTGGAGTAACTACAACTGTGGGTGGAGTAAAATTTACACAAAATTTGTCATCTAGATTATTAGCAACTTTCTTTGAGTCAGTGCGTGCATTATTATTGTGGACTATATCTGAACATTGTTGAATCTTAACTTCCTGACAGTATTTATTTCTGTATTTATATTTGGTCTCTGTGGCTATCTGAGGTTCATACTCAGCTTTATACTTCATAATGGTTCCTTTAAGGTCTTTACAAGTTTCGTTAACTATGTTCTTAAGGTGGATAGAATAAGACTTCATATAATCATTAAGCAATTTTATCTAGTTATAGATTTTAATTAGGAGTATACCACCATATTTTTCATTAAATTTGCTGTGGATAGGAACTCTCTCATCAATACAATTATTCAAGTGGAAATAGAATTCAGAGGCAAAGACAGTAGATTTAGCAATGGGTCTATTGATGGAGAATTGGAGTAGAGTTTCTTTAGATATGTAACTAACAAAAGGCTTCCTTTCATTTGCAGGGAAAATACTGTCAGTTTTAAAGGACAGCAGCAGTGGTCCCACTCCACAAAGGGGGTACCTCTACAGACCCTGGAAACTACCGCCCCATAAGCTTAACCAGCCTGGTCTGCAAAGCTATGGAAAGAATCATTATGGAACTCATAAACAGAGACATAGGGGACCTACAGATACTTGACCCACCCAGTTCGGCTTTGTAAAGGGCAGATCCTGCCTTTTGAATCTGGTTGACTTTTTCGAAACAGTCACTAGAGCCATTGATGAGGGCAAAGCAGTCCATACAGCCTACCTGGACTTGGCTAAGGCCTTCGACACAATACCCCACTCAGGCATCATAGATAAGCTCAACAGCTTAAACGTAAACCCTTATGTCACTAGATGGGTTGCAAACTGGCTAAAGGGCAGAACCCATAAAGTTAAAATCGCTGGAGCAATGTCAGACTCAAAGCCAGTCATAAGTGGTGACCCACGGGGATATGTCCTGGGACCCCTCTTGTTGGGCATTTATTTCTCAGATGTTAAAGCAAACATGGGAGGGTTGTGGCTGACAAATTTCGCAGATGACTGCAAACTAGGTGCCATAGTCGATACACCAGCGGACACATACTGGGACCCCTCTTGTTCGGCATTTATTTTTCAGATGTTAAAGCAAACATGGGAGGGTTGTGGCTGACAAAGTTTGCAGATGACTGCAAACTAGGCGCCATAGTCGATACACCAGCGGACACATACATCCTACAAAAAGGCCTCACAGAAACGGACAACTGGTGCCGGAGTCACAGCCTTAAACTAAATGCCAAAAAATGTACAGTCATCCCCTTTGGGAAAAACAAAGTACCCACAAATTATCACATAGACAGCAACCCACTGAGTACGGAAAAAGTAATCAGAGACCTAAGGACCCAAGTCAACAGCGACCTCTCATTTGACACCCACGTTGCCAAAGTGGTTAGAAAAACATTCTACCTTGCACACCTCATCATGAAGGGATTCACATCCAGATCCAGGGATGTCATCGTACCCCTATACTCCTCCCTCATCAGACCCATGATTGAGTACAATGCCCCATTTGGTATGTACCTCACCCGGCATTTGCAACAGCTGGAGAGACCACAAAAGTACCTCACCAAGAGGATCAAGGGTCTCCAACATGTGTCTTATTCTGCCAGACTAAAGAAACTTCAGCTCTATTCAGTAGCATACCGCCTGCTCAGAGGTGATCTCTGCCTGACGTACAAGGCCATGTCCAATCAGGATCTGATGGACATGCTCCACCTCAAAAGATCCAAATCCATCAGGACCACGAGAGCTAAAGACTTAAACCTCGGCACAAGTATGAATAGGACATGCTGGAGGGATAGGTTCATAACCCAGAGGCTTCCCATGCTTTGGAACAGGATCCCAGTTTGTATTAGGCAGAGCCCCTCACTGACTCTCTTCAAGAGAAATCTTGATGAGTGGATGGGAGATCGTAAGTTTACCCCAGGGATCACATCTGTGTCACTGCTAGACAGGGGCACAGTAAACTAATTCTATTATATAAGGGGACCTTCATTGTGTCACTACTAGACAGAGGCACAGTATTCTAATTTTATTCTGTACATTTTTGTACCACTTCATGGGGTGGCAAAAGCCACATCACTATGGCTAGGCTTACAAATGCCCCAGGGCAGATAGCCTAGTACTATACTATGAAACTATGAAAAGGTATACTGATTTATAGCCTGATATAACGAGAAAATGATGCTCATGGAAGTGTGCAGCAAGGAGCCATAATTGAAAGGACAAGATCAGGGGTATTTGGACTTTGTTTTATTTTAGTTTATTTAAAATTTAATTTAATTTAATTTAAAAATTAAAATTTATGTAAGTTTACTTTAGTTTATTGAAGGATAGTTGAAGTCCCCCAATATAAAGGTGTTAGGATGAACGGAGATTTTGAGCATTAAGATGGCAATTATCATCAGAATGTGCATTGAAGGTGTTCAACTAGCTATGAAGTGTTAATCTTGTTTAGTGTGACTTTTAAGAATTCAAATTTGGGGTTCTGGGTAATCAGTAATAAGGTGATAATATCACAGACAAATACTGATATTTTCCGGTAACTCCCAATAAGTTGGTAGACAGTGTTACAAGAATGTGGAAGTGGGCTACAAACACTGACACAAATGCTTTCTCTGGTCATAAATCTCAGCTGTAATTAGCCATACAACAGCTGCTGAGAGAGTATAACAAGATTTCATGGTTTATGTGAGGAAGCCGAAGTGCACTAAAATACAAGCCAATGTGAGAAATTACTAAAAGTCATACTTTACTTATGTGTGTTGCTGTAGGCATTATTTTATAGGAAGGGGAGGTACACCCTGGGATTAAGAAAATACATCTTCAGGGTGTGGAATACCTTTTAACAAAGCCCCAAAGCACAGGCAGGGCAGGGCGTACCCTTTCTTTACACCACTATATTCTTATAAACACAAGTAATCCATGTGCTACCTATATGATTCGGGTAAGATAAGAACATATTTGTAGCACTGCACCTTCCTACATACTAAAAATTAAATGTTTCTTGTTCAAACAATACATTGACATACCGTCACTTTACTGCCCGAGTAACTAGTTTTCTAGTAACCAGAATTCTAGCACTTGTTCACAGAGAACAAAGAGGGGAAAACTCAAGAAGATGGGAAAAAAAAGCATTCAAAGGTGAAGACATTTGCCTGAAATTCTGAAAATGATCAAGTGTTGAGTTAGTTATGTTGTCATAATACAACATGGCACACAACACTAGCATAAAAGCAGAGAGATCAACAGACAACTCCAGCCGAATGTTATTCTTCTCATCAGAAGGTGTTTTCATTCCCTTTAATCCAACCCATTAGTGCCACAAACAAGGAAAACAACTTGACAGCAATCACAGTGACTTCTGCTTTAACTTATTTCTGCAGTTATGCTGTTTCTGCATGTCTGGCTTTCTTGAAACTCTTGCTTTACCTTCTATTTGTCACATAATCTGGGCCACAGCAGGTCTAATGCCACAACGGTAAGGCATCCACTGCACTACTATTGACCCGAGATCAAATACAGGCTTGGTCACTGTATGGCCAGATAGATGAGGACTGGGAGCAACATGCAACTGAAACGCACCTTTCTTGGATGGAGGGGTCATGACAATCCCACTTTAGGATGATGCAGACTCTGTAATCAAGCTCATGAAGAACATGCTCTATTAAACAGCATACACCAGTTAGGCCTGTCAGGTGGGTTTGAGAATAAGCATGCATGCCATCATCATGCACAGCACTACTGCAAGTCATACGTTCTTGCACCAAATGACAAAGAAGCCATCAAATGTGGACACATGCAGGGAGGAGTAAATAAATTTCAGACTTTTATGAACTTAAGAAAACTATATCAAGCAGGTATCTGATTCTAGCTACAGTAAAAACTACAAGAAAGACCATACCAAGCTAAAGTCTTCACTGTGTGATACCTTAAACCTCCTGTAGTGGAGGCCCATGGGATATATGCAAATGCCCTCTTAAAGGCTTAACAGTGTTTCAGTGACATGCTTTTTGAATGCCAATGACTTTTTACTTTAAGCTTTTTTATGGGCACATTGAGGCCAATAAAGCTAAACCACACTAGCTGCAGACGAGCAGACTTTGGCCTTATCAGGACAGCAAAAGTGGATTGTTTGGCTATACTTGACAAAAAAAAAAAAAAAAAAAAAACAGAGCTCAAGATCAAGCCCAATGTCAAACATTAAGGTGTCTGCAAAACATCCCAAAAAAACTCCAAAGCAAAGGGTAAAAGAAAGTCACACAGGCAAACCATTCAGTAACAACTGCAAGAAAGACCAAGCCAAGTTAAAGTGCTCACTTTGCAATACCTTAAACCTCCTACAGTGGAGAATCAAACAGTTTTACTCCAATTTACTGACTGCAGTCAGCCTTTCTAAGGGCATGTTACCAGTCATAGATGATAAACTTCCCACTTCAGCTAGAAAATGTGACTTTAAACAACAATTCTAAGTCTGAACAAAAGCACTAGATATGCTAGTTCTTTCAAGCCTAAAATTATAATACATCTTTAAGTACAGTGCGCAAAAGTACAGTTGTGTAAGTTGAACTTGCCATAACAGCAAATGTTCAAATGATCACTACTGCAGTAGACATAGCTATATGTATAGCTATATGTGTTATATCCTGCCAAGGATATAACACCGGACCAGCTTTCAAAGCTTCAGGGCACCTTCCAAGCGGCCAGTGTATCAGGCAGCTAGAGCTAAGCTGACTAAAAGACAAGTTTGGGCGCCAAGCACTTCAGAGTTTCCTGCCAGCAGAGAAAGGAAAGCCAAGCAATGAAAGGGCAATACTAGGAACAAGAAAAAAAAATGTCCACACCCTAGCATAAAAAAACACCAAAAAGCAAGACAGTTGGAAGGAGGGAGCAGCTACTGCAGCAGGTATCATCTGATCATCTACTGTTAAGGTTAAGTTCAAGTCAGACAACTCTACTATGCTCATCATGTTGATGCGCTGCTGCAGTACCATTAGCTGTATGGGCAATTACTTTGCATTTACATTTGGGAGGAGAAAGGAGAAGAGCCAGGAGTCCCTGCAGAATTGGTCCTAGTAAAGCCTGATCTGCACCTAGACAAAGAATCAAGCTTGTAGTGCTTTGCAAAAGTATGCACAGAGGACCAAGTAGCAACTTCTAGAATCTAAAAAGCCATAGATGAAGCCAAAGCCCTGGTGGGCCTTGACCGTGCCTGGAATAGTTTTGTTATGGCAAGTATAACAAAAGGTAATGGTCTTAGACGATCATGTGGAAATTGTCTGTTTTGACACAGGTTGTACCTTCCTACCCTCACAAGAAATGAACAACTGAGCCAAAGACCTGAAAGATTTAGTTCTGTCAGGATAGTACCAGAGTTGTCTGTGGATGCCCAGGATATGGATTCTCCTTCATTTTAGGTTCCGGACAGAAAACCGGGAGATAGATAGTTTGACTTAAGGTAAACTCAGATACCACTTTAAGCATAAAGAATACCCTGTCCCTATGGAAAATGAGATAGGGTTGATTAAGCATAACAGCTTGCAACTCAGATACCCTTCTTGTAGAGGTCAGAGCAATCAGTAAAACTATTTTCCATTTAAAGACTCTCAAGTCAGACTGATTAGTTGGTTCAAATGGAGCAACTGTTAGCTTCTCTAACACAAAATTAAGATGCTCCCAAGAAGGGATCACTGTTTTTCTTGGAGGCCTCTTATGCAAAACCCTTTTCAAGAACACTTTGACATGAGACTGCACTGAAAGAGAAGGATCCATGGGCAGACATATTATAATGGCCGATAAATAAACCTTGACAAAGAAATAAAAAACGCCATAGGAAAGTAACTCATACAAACACTGTAAAACCAGAGAACAACTAGCCCTGAATGGTTGCTGGTTATGTTGTTGACACCAACTAGAAAAGCCTTTCCATTTGCTAATATAAGATTTTCTAGTAGCTGGCTTTGTTGTTTCTATTAGTACCTACTGCACATCCTAAGTAAACAGGTGGCTAAAAGGAATTAAGACCCTACCATCCATTGTGTAAACTGAAGATGACTGATGTCAGGGTATATCAAACACCCTTGCTCTTGTGTGAGTAGACCCAGTCTGTAAGGAAGTCATTCCCAAGAGAAGGGAAAACCACGGTTGCCTGAGCCAGAAGGGAGTCACCAAATGATCCTGGGGGATTCCTGCTGAATCGTCAGAAGTGTTCTGTATATTAGTAGAAAGGGTGGAAAAGCATCCAGGAATATTCCTGTTCAAGGAAAAGAAAAGGTGTCTTTCTTCCAGGCCTTTCTGCATTCAATCCTGGAACAGAATGTCAGCTGATTGTTCAGAGAGAAGGCAAAAAGGTCTACTTGAGGAACTCCCCACAGATTGATCAAACATTGGAAGACCTCCTGATCTAGTTTCCCGTCATCAGGTTCTGAGCTTGTCTTGCTCAGCTTGTCTGCACCACAATTTTGCTAAGACGGAACGTAGGATGCTTGTAGAGTGAGACTGTGCTGTAAATCTTTATCCCAAGCCAACACTGCTAGTTTGTAAAGGGGTACAATCTGGTTCCCCCTTTCTTATTTATGTACCAGATGGCTATAGCACTGTCTGCAACCACTTAAAGAGGTCCTGGGGACCAAGATGGTTTAAAGTTGAGTGCCTTGATCAGGACAAGCATCTCTAATATTTTATGGGCTTGTGTCTGTCCTTGGTGTCCCACACTCCATGCATTTTTATCCTGCCTGAAACTGCTCCCAAACAAAGTCTGAAGTGTCTGTAGCGACTGACTGCTTTGGAGCAGGAAGGGAGAAGGAGTGACCTGGATTTAAGGATATCGGTTACCTCCACTAAAAGATTTCTCTTCTTACCAACCCTACCAGTGGCATTTGAAAAGATAAAGGGTGTCGATACTGGGCCCAAAGAGATTTCAGATAACACTATCTTTCTCTTATGGAGTCTTGCCAGGGGTATCATTAGAAACATAGATGCAAACAGATACAAACTCCTTAAGTATTCCTTCGCAGCGACCAAAGTTTGAGTGGAAAATATTAAAAATGTTTCCAAATAAAGATCTATTTTTCCTGTGGAAGAAAAGCTCTTTGAACTTGTGTCTAGTTAACATCCCAAGAACACAATCCTGCGTAAAGGAGTCAAGAAAGGCATCTGGATGCTTTCTTGAAATCCCAGCTTGTGTAAAAGATCCGTCACCCAAGACAGAGATTCCTGACACTTTGAAAAAATACTCTGCAAAGATAAGCAAGTAGTCTACATATGGATACCTGATACTTTGTAAGGATAAGCAAGTAGTCTAAATATGGATACCTGTAGCCTGCAATGAGCTATACCTGGAGCTAGACACTTTGCAAACACTATTGGTGCAGTGGATAGTCCAAAGGTTAAGGTAGAGAACTGACCGTGTGATCCAGACAAACCGTTAAGAAACATCTGCTGTCTGGAAAAAAAGGGATATCATGATAAGCATCTTTTAAGTCTACTGTTATCAGGAAATCTGATGGAGAAAAAGGAGGTAACAGGTTGTGAAGTGATATCATTTTGAATCTCAGCACTATCACAAATAGGTTTAGAAAAGAAAGATCCAGAACTGATCTCCAAGCATTTTCTTTCTTTGACAATTGGAACATCCTTGAATAAAAACCCTTCCCCACCTGGGAAGGAGGAACTGGTTCTATCAAATGTCTACTCTGGAAGAGGAGGAATGACACCCCTCTAAACACACACCCCCACCCCAGACAGAAGGATTTCCTCCCACTGACACCTGTAACCTTGATAAAGGATTTTCAGATCTATTTGTCTGAAACAATCTGTTGCCAAAGACAAAAATGGAGATTCTGGAAGAAAGAGAAGGCCAGGGTTGGAGGGGATTTCTTGAATAGTCACTCAGATTTGTTTGGACTGTCCTTGGATTTAGAAGGTTTGAAACTTCTTTTTGGAACTCCCTTGCTATTTATTCTTAAATGGTTGTTTACCTGAATTTTGTTGAGACAGTATAATCTGTTTTTCACGTAAAATTGAGGAGATAGAAAATCCCTTGGACAATTTGGAAAAGGAGGGCTGGAATACCTTGGAGATCCCCTGGATCACCTTTCCCCTTTCATTCCATGTTTTGATCACTGTGCAGCAGGGGTGCAAAACACAATCGTTATACAATGGAAAATTTAAAATCTCATTTTTAACATTATCTTGAAGGTTCTGAGAATGCAGCCATGCAAACCTCCTCAAAACAGTACCAGTGGCAATAGCCCAAGAAGGACCAACAGAGTCATACACACACTGCAAACAAAGAGTAGTGACCTGTGCAACAGAAGAACCCAAGTTATTTAAAGGAGATGTTTCCCCACAAGAAAAAACTGCAGAATGAATATTCCTCATACTTTCACAATTTATCACAACAAACTTTAACAAATGACCCTGATAATGCAAAATACTGAAAATCAAAGTTGCACAAGTATACACTTTTTTCCATACCTATCAATCATTTTTCATCCTTATCAAAAAGATTAGTACTGGAATTAACTAAGTGCTTTTCAGAAGTGGGATCAACTAAAGTTATAGCTGCTGGGTCACGGTTGGGACTAGTGACTGAGGAATTTTATACATCCTCTCGGCACTTTTAAGGACAGCTGGCTGAGTATCATGAACATTGCAGGCAGTAACATACCTGCTAAAGCAGAGAGAACAGGAAACAGGTGTAGGTTCTGGAAAATCCTTCTGTAGCAACTCAAAGTATTTTCTAAGGGACTAATAAAACTCAAGGTTACCCACTGAAAACACCAGCATATTCCTGCAATAGTCTCAGAGAACGAGAAAGCCCCACAGGGAGAATCAGAAACAGAGCTCTCTTCTGTGTCTGGATTGGAAATCTGAGGAAAAAAAATATGCATCTGTCCCTGGATTTTCCTATTCAGAGTCAGTATCTTGAATCGCTTCAGGAAAAGAGGAATCCCTCTTTTACCAGAAACTACTTTACAAGAAGAATCAGCAGCCTGAATTAAACCATGAGCCAAACTCAGTAAACTACTCCTACCCAAAGAAATTTAAGAAAAAGATGCAGGCTTGGTTTTCTCTCTCTTTTTGACAGGACAATGGGGCCAAATGTATTACTAATGGCAGCAGCTGCTTCCCCAGAGACGGGCACAGCATTCTGACACAATATGGAAACCTTCCCTGTTCCCTCTCCCAGAAATGACAAGAGGGCCTCTCCTTTATCCACTGAGAGAGACCTCATATAGTCCACAGAAGACATGGTAACACCAGTCCATACTGGCTGTAGGTGTTACACCAGAGGGATCCATGGTAAAAGATGAGTGCTCTGAGGTACAACAAATGGGTACAGAAGAGGTAAATTGCTAGCATGCTGTGCTGACAAGGCTGTTTGTTTAACTCTTTCTTTTTGTGGTTGGGAGGAGGACAGACTGTGGGACCAGTCAATCTGTTCCATGGTCAAGCCGAAAATGGTCTCTCTCCCCCCTGGAAAAGACAAGCACACATTTCCAATAAACACTACTGGTCCACAAAAGTTAATCTTTTGATAGAAAAGACAAACTAAAAAGTACTTTAAAACACTATGCCAGCCCCACAAAAGAAAAATAAAGCGTCTCTCTGCAAAAAAAAATGTTTTCAATTATTTTACACTACTTTTAAAAATGACACTGAAAACAAGTGCGCTGTTTAAAAAGTACATTACATTACAATCTCAAAATAGACCTTTAAAAACAACATTCCTAGCTTTAAAATAAAATTTCTGAAGAGAATCGTAATAAAACCAACAAAATTAAGAAAATGGAAGTTTTTTCCCCCAAAGGGAACTTATCTGCTCAGGAAAGGAAAGCACAAGCCGACTATTAATTTGCGAAATCCTCAGAGGGACCTACTCATCAGAGGCAGTAAAGTTCGGAAGGACTTCATGCTCAAACTTGCCTTTTACTCAACTCGGCTCAAGCTGCTTGACAGTATGGGTTCAAGGAGGGTGCCCTGATGTTTTGGAAGCCGGGTGGCTGTCATATCCTTGGCAGGATATAAATACATATAGCTAAGGCTACTGCAGCAGTAATCAATGCTGAATGTCAGCCACTACCAAATCACAAAAGAAGTCATTATAAAAGGCAAAAGCACAGTTTAGCCAGTGACAGTAAAAGTTAATCAGTACTCTCACTGTGACATTCTGTTCATTAAAATGTGTTTTCATAAAATTACATCACAGAAACAAAAACCTTGACTTTAAAATAAAATTTTACTCCTTGTCAGGTAATTTCTGGGTTATAGAAAATTAAAACTCACTTTGAGAGGGATGCATAGACATATGTACCCCAAAAAATACATGTACACATAGTACATATATTTTACACACACACAGACATATATATATATATATATATATATATATATATATATATATATATATATATATATATATATAATAAATGTGTGTATGTATGTGTGTGTGTATATATATATATATATATATATATATATATATATATATATACACACACACACACACACATATATATATATATATATATATATATATATATATATATATATAAATGTGTGTGTGTATGTGTGGTGTGTGTGCATATATACATATATATATATTTTATATATATATATATATATATATACACACACACACACACACACACATATATATATATATATATATTAGACAAACACACAGATATATATTTCACATTTTATCTTAGTGTTTTAGTTGAAATTCTCCATTAACAGCATGAGATATGCTAGTTAAACTGGCACAAACAACCTGTGCTCGTTTCTAGAAATGCTATTTAGTTACATGTCGGTGAAATGCATGCCCTGAACAGAAAATATCAAACCGCTATTCATACACTCAGTTGCAAACATCTGATCCAGATGCCACGCACTGTCAAACTTTAGGAAAAAATGACATGTACCATATAGGCAGCAGAGTTTGAATGTGAGACAGGATAAAGTGCAAGAATACAGTCCTGTTGTACACAGTTCAAGGATGAAACACTGCCTTCCTAAGATCACAGATACGAGTACAGAAAGCAGATACTGAATACTGTATATTCCCACAACTGGAACATACTTTGCTCTGTTGCCAGATTAATAGACATTTAGAGAGGAAAGTGCTGTAGTTTTTTTGTGACAGCCAACAGCAGTCACCTTTTATTCTATCTGTTTTGATCAGCTGTAGTAAAGAAATGCTCCTCTTCACAGTAAGAAAGAATTAGTGTGAATGGATTTAATACCACAATGTAATAGACACCCAAGAAAAAAGTACGTTGTCAGAAATAAATGAAACACAAATTATGCCAAAAGCCACTTTCCTTCACAAGGAATCAATCCCCTGATCTCCCTCTAAAAGCAACAACCTTATTAACAGCTACATCCCCAAAGACCATGGAGGTAATTCAGGCTGCAAATCTCATTTACTGCACTACCTTTCTCAAACAAACTTCAGACAAAAGCAGTCTGTAGTGAACAGATAGACATATATACATGTACACACACATGCATACAGCATAAATAACTTCATTAAAAGTTTGAGAAAGAAGTCTCATTCAGTACCTCACAACAGAAGACTAATGAACTTGCACTTTTCAGCAGCAGGAGTTCTCCGAACACAACAGTCTCACAATGCACTTCAGTACTCACGCCACTTCAGAACAATTTGCTCTCATTATCCAGAGACTGTGGGAAGCCAAAAAAAATTCAGCTAGTCTTTTTCAGAAGTTGAATGAGTAAGTCAGACCCCACCCAAACTCTGACACTGCCCGAAGGGGACATGCTCAGTGAGAGAAAAACAGCATTTTTTTTGATGATACTGTATGTATGCTTGTCTATATATCCTTTTTTTCATACAGAGAATGAAAGGCATAATGGTCTCAAGAGAGACTGCTGTGATTCAGCTGTCTGACAGGAAGAGACGAGCAGTTCAGCCCATCAAGAAGAAATGAAAATGATACACAAAGACAATGAATAGAAGCCCCATCGTGAATTCAGTAAACAAATACACTAAAGAGCACAGATAATTTACAGTTCACATCACTACAGAAGTATAAAGATGTTGCTTGCTTGGTATTACTTTTCAGGAATAGTCGTCGTCCAAGTCATAAACTCTATTACATAGTGTGTATAACAACAGAAATACATGGGTACAGAGCAGACATACAAAACAGAAAATTGTGTTATTTGGTAATGTTGGTTAACAGCATTAATTGGTATCTGTTAAAGTTTCAGCCATGTAACATGAAGACACCACATCACTGGATCAAGGCTAGAAAATTAGCATTAATAACTAGCAAGAAAGCAGGACAATTACTATTTTGTCTTACTCTAAGCTGCGAATACTTTAGAACTGTATTTCTGTAACAAAATTAATAATATACACGCTACTTGTATTACTACTGTGATGTACCATTCAGAGTTGCATGAAGCTGTTAAGAATCTGCCTCCTGGGGAAAAAAAATCATATGACTGGTAACCGCATCAGAAGTAATAAAAAGGGCATGTTTTCTCTCTCCTTAAAGTGCTTGGGCTCAACAAAGACAGAGAGTGGTTAACCATCTGACAAAGTAATGTTTACTGGTTTTACCTATAGTTTGTGTGAAATGGAGTACAATTTCAGTAGTGCATTTAAAATACAATGTTTCTTCCTTGTGAGCAATAAAATGGGCTGTAATCAGTGAATCTTTAAAATCACAAAAAAGTTGTGCATACTTTAAACTCAGTCTTCTGGTCACAGTAAAAATAAGAACTGTACTCAGGGCTGGATTTGTAAAAACTCTGATATTAGCTTATACCTCAACATTAAAAAAACACCAAACCGTGTTATCCCTCAAACACCTGCAGATTTGTTAAAACTAACTCTTTAAAATATGAATACATACAATCATTATTTTAACAAAGAAAATGAGTTTTATAAATCTAAAAACTTGACTGCATGAACTTATGCGTGCATATTCAGCTATGAAGAACAGACAGCAGCCTCTATGCAGAAGACACATTTATCAAAGTGTAACTGCAGATATATGCCTGTTGCTAAATTTACAGCAAATGGACCGTAAAGAAATTGGTAGTGTATGGAGAGCTGTGATTACTCTCCAAAAGCAGTTAAATGTCATCCTGATTCTGCACAAGACCCAACATTAACATTTCTACGGGTGAAGAACAATTAAGTACCCCCTAAGTGCTACTGAAATTAAGTCTGGCACTAAAAGCTGACAGTGCCGGCCAATAAACAGCAGCAACAGCAGCAGGAAGTACAATGGTGTAAAATCCTACCACAACAGTAGATGTCCTGCTCTTCATTGCTGTAGTAATATATACAGAAGGGATGCCCTACACTGGGCAGCTCGTCTCTCGACAGATCTTTGTGCCATACATAACATTTATGGCGCACAAAACATAGGGCATAAAAGGCATGTACAAACGTAACTACCTTGAACTGAATTGACGCAGAAGAAAACAGGCGTTATAGGGCAAAGGAGTCCATGCATATCCAGAAGGAAAGAATGAAGAACAAACAATAGGGGGTTGGAGGGAGGAAGTGAATACTGCAACAACGAAGAGAAGAACATCTACTGTTATGGTAAAAATTTTACACAACTGTAGTACGTCATTCTGTATCACTGTTGCAGTATTCAGTACAAAAAGGAGAGTAAAAAAGCTCCAGAATGGGAGGTGGAAGGCTGAGAAAAACCCTCAACAAACCCACACAAAATGGTTTCAGCAAAACCTGCTCTGGCCCTAGAAACCATGTTCAACTTATAATGCTTAGCAGAGCTATGCATTGAAGACCAAGAAGCAGCTTCAAAGATGGAATTTGTGTCCAACCCCTTGAAGAAAGCACCAGAAGAGGCAACAGCCCTAGTGGAATGAACCCTAACAGAAGTAGATAGAGAGTTGTCATGAAACTAACAGAAGAAAATGGCCTTAAATATCCATGAGGAGATGGGTTGCCTAGAAACACACAAGCCCAAAGACCTGGGATGAAAGGAAACAAAAAGTTGATGAGATTTACAAATAGTTTGTTTTATTCAAACAGTACCTGAGCAGTCTGTGCAAATCCAAGGTATGCAGATTGAGAAGGGAAAAAGGGAGTTGCACTGACCGATTCAAGGACAACTCATTGACTACTATGGGCATGAAAGAAGGATTAGTATGAAGAGACACCTGTACCTGTGAAAAAGCAAAAAAGGAGGAATGGCCATAAGGGTCTTGAGGTCAGAAACCCTCCAAGAAGAACAGCCAGCAACAAAACAGTTTTCCAGGTACAATGCTGCAAAGAAACAGAATCTGCAGGTTCAAAAGAAGCCTAAGTCAATTTTTCCTAAAGAAAATTAAGGTCCCAAGGAGGAGGAGGAGGAACAGACTTTCTTGGAGGCCTAATACATAGGACGCCTTTAAGAAATTGCTTGACCTCAAAACAAGAAGTCAAAGGAAGATTCAAGGGCAGACAAGAAGAAATATCTGACAAATGGGCCTTCACAGAATAGGCCAAACCAGACTGGAGCAACTCACACAAATAACAGAGGACCAGAGGGACCCACTTAAAAAGGGTCCAGGTTATGACCACGGCACAAGCCTGAAAATCTCCTCCATTTGGACATACGATTTTCTGGTTGAGAGTTTCCTTACCTCCTGTAAAACCCTAAGCCCATCTGCAGAAAAGAGCTGCCTGAAAGGGATCACAACCCTATAACCCAAAATGTCAGTTGCAGTGTAGGTAAGTGGGGACGGATGAGAGACTCCCTGTCCTGTGTGAGGAGATCCAACCAGTGAGGCAACTTGTGATTGCCCCTGGCCAGATGAATTAAGAGGGGGAACCAGTGCTGTTTCGGCCAAACGGGAGTCACTAGCAAGATTTTTGTGGAGTCCTGCTGAATCTTCTGCAGGACTCTTGGAAGTACAGAATGAGTGAAAGCATAAAAAAACCTCCCCTTATAAGGTAAGGATAGGGCGTCAGATGGCATGGCTCTTTGGAACAGAAGAGAGGAAGCTGCCTGTTCAGAGGGGAGGCATAAAGATCTGAGGTATACCCCACTGATTGACAATGACCATAAACAGGTCTCTGTGAAGCATCCATTCATGTTTTGGACCTGCTCAGAATCTGCCACAAAATTATGCTTTGAAGGAATGCATATTGCCTGAAGAGATAACTGATAAATGAGAGCCATTTCCCAAGCCTGAAGCATCATCCTGACTTGAAGTGCCATTAAAGTTTCCGCATATACAATCTGGCAAGAAGCAGCATTAGAATAAGAGGCAATGAATGCCAGGGCCTAAAGAAACTCCCTGACAGGCATGGCAGTCAGAGGAAAAAGAGACTGAAAGAAGGCAGTCAAAGGCAATACCTTAGGAGGTGGAAAAAAACAACTTTGGTACAGTCTGAATTCTGCATCCCAAATACACATGATCTGAGAGGGAGTCAGAACAGACTTGTGGAAGTTAATAGTAAACTCACACTTTGAAGAAGAAAGATGGTAAGAGTGCAAATCCTGCAACACTCAACTGGGAGAAAGTGCCTGACGCAACAGATCATCTAGATACGA
This sequence comes from Protopterus annectens, assembly GCF_019279795.1. Lineage (NCBI taxonomy): Eukaryota > Metazoa > Chordata > Ceratodontiformes > Protopteridae > Protopterus > Protopterus annectens. Next base: position 961,616,928 of record NC_056725.1, read on the forward strand.
AAAAAATCTGAATGCCTTGGAGCCTGCAGAAGGTAATCACAGGAGCTAGGCATTTTGTGAATACCCTTGGGGAAGTAGATAGGCCAAAGAGAAAATCAGAGAACTGAAAATGAGAGAAAGACAGAAAAGTAAACACTTCATGAGGCAGGGTCAACAGGGATATGAAAGTAAGCATCTTTTAAATCCAAGGACAACAGAAAAGGTGGGGTAATAAAAAAGGAAGCAGTTTGAAGCTTAAACATCTGAAAAGAAGGGATGTCAAGAAAGGTGTTGAGCTGGGAGAGATCCAAAATAGGTCTCCAATTGCACTCATTTAGAGGAACCAGGAACATCTTGGAAAAAAAAAATCCTTCCCACTTGGGAAGGGGGGATAGGTTGAATGGTGCCTTGGTTCAAAAGGGACTCTAGGTGCTCCAGGAAATGAGGAAGTTCCTCTACAGGAGTTTGGAGAATTTCAGAAAAAGGAGGGAGAGACTTCCAAACCATGAAGTAACCCTGACCGATGACAGAAAGAACCCAAGAGTCTGAAGTGATGGCATGCCAATTTGGAAGACAAAGGGAGAGCCGAAGGGACAAAGGAAATTGGGCTACAGGGGATTGTTAAGGAGAAGCAGGCTTATCAGACAAAGGAGGTTTCTAGGCCACAGAAATCTGAGAAGCCTTAGCAGAGGCCTAACAGGCTTGTTTGTGAACAAAAGCAGACCTAGAAGGATAATTCCTCTGGAACTTGGGGATAGGAGAGATAAAATATGTTTAAGGTATTGCATGGTTTTGCCTTTCTCTTGGAGACTTAAACATGTCAGCAGTAGCAGTCTCAAAAAGATGAGAATTACCCAAAGGAGCATCCAACAACTTAGACAATGTCCTCAGGAAGAGACTGGGAATGAAGGCAAGAAAAACGCCTCATGATGGAACAAAAAGCCACATCCCTAGAAGAGGTATCAGCAGCATTACAACTATGCTCAAGAGTAGCAAGCCACTTAAGAACCTAAGGCAGAGGATCTGCTATCAGAAATAGGGCCGACAGAGGTAATCTGAATAGCCTCAGTAATCAAGGCCAGAGCATAATTGGACATGTGGATCTGGTAATCAATAGCCTCTAAAGGCCAAAGTAGAAGTAGTGTAATCCTTCTTGCCAATTCTCTCAGTTGCCATGCTATATCTACCAGAAGGCAAAAGTTTGGAAAAGGGAAATAGTTTAGAAGGTTTGTCAAAAGAGACTGACACCACAGCAAAATCAGAAGAAGCGCATGTAAATGACAACTCTCAGGAACCTCACAGACCTTGCCAGGTTTCTTAGGAGCAAAAGGCTGAGAATTAGGAGACTTGCAAGCAGAAGTGAAAGCATCTCACAAGGCAGCCAACACAGGAGGAACTACTGATGGTTTAGGAGTATCCACCTGAAGCAACTCGTATCTTCTCTGAATATTCAACACTTGAGAAGAATCCCACTTAAAGAATTCCATCAACCTAGCAATTGTGCCCCCAAAGGACAATTCCTCAAAAAGAGACTCAGGGTTAACACTTCTCTGCATTAGAACCACAAGCCAAAAGTCAAGGCATCTGTGAAGAATGGAACAAAGACCCACCTGCCAAAAATGAAACTATTGGCCAACTGCTGCTCCTGTGAAGCCTCTGAGCTGCTTCTCCTCAACGTGGCAACAAGTACTGAAGAAATCTTCAATTTGACAACTGA